>NC_088217.1:49012763-49297763 GCF_036934945.1 Oncorhynchus masou masou | reverse complement strand
GCTCTGTTTTTGTTAATTCTTTCCAATGTGCCAAGTAATTATCTTTTTGTTTTGTCATGATTTGGTTGGGTCTAATTCTGTTGCTGTCCTGGGGCTCTGTGGGGCGTCTCTCTCTTTGTCTCTCTCTCTCTCTCTCTCTTCCTCACCCTCTCATCTCGCTCCCTCATTCACTTATTCATTAATTTTTCGGATGATTTGGAGACCAGATGTTCTCTGAGAACATATTTCACGCCTCTCACATCTGTATCTCAACTCTCCCCTTCTGCAGTCTACTCCTTCCCCTCCTACCCCCTCTCTAAGGGCGGTAAACAGTGGTAGTGTCAGTCCTCATATCCTCAGACCCCAGTCTTTCTGCCTAGGGGTCTGTATATGCTCAGTCATTAGCCTAGCCGTAGCCTTACGCCAGCCTGGCTGTGCTGTCTCTGTGAGTCTGGGAGCAGAGCACCCCCCCTCCCTCACCCCTACTCCAAACATGCCCGGCCTTCTGTCTGAACTATCACAGAACTCATCTACTGTGTGTGTGTGTGTGTGTGTTGCTGTGTCCTTTGTGTCAGTCTCTCAGCGTGTATATGCTCTTTGTGTTTTATATAGCCTCTCTTTGGTAGACAGACACTGCTTTAGCAAGCAAACTGCTTTAGCTAACAGTGTGTATTATAGTGGCTGTTGGTCACGTGATGAAGGCTCTTGGTCAGATGATTAGGGCTAATACTCCTGGTTAAATTGTTGCCATAGAATTATAATACTAGAATGGACATGAACCTTCTTATGGCGGTCCAAAGGTCAGCCATGTTGGTCAGGGAGTTGGATACCCATGGTTTGCCAGTGCTGTGATCAGAAGATATTGTGTACAACAATGAATGGGAAGAAGGTAGCGAACCAGACAGTTTTGGAGGAATGACGACTCTGTTTTTCCAATGAACTGCCACTATACCAACTTTCACAGCGACATAGTCAGTCCACAGCATGAACCGGCATGAACTGTAATGATAGTAGTTCTGACGATACTTTACTCTTTGTATTTTATTATGGATTAAGGATCCTCAAGGCAGCAGCTACTCTTCCTGGGGTCCAGTGAACATTAAGGCAGTTATGCAATTTAAAAAACATTACAATACATTCCCAGATTTCACAACACACTGTGTGCCCTCAGGCCCCTACTCCACCACAACCACATATCTACATTACTAAATCCGTGTGTGTGTGTGTGTGTGTGTGTGTGTGTGTGTACCTATGTTTGTGTTGCTTCACAGTCCCCGCTGTTCCATAAGGGATATTTTTATCTTCTTTTTTTTAAAGTCTAATTTTACTGTTTGCATCAGTTTCTTGATGTGGAATAGAGTTCCATGTAGTCATGGCTCCATGTAGCACTGTGTGCCTCCCATAGTATGTACTAGACTTGGAGACTGTGAAGAGACCTCTTGTGGAGTGTCTTGTGGGGTAGGCATTAGTGGTCGACCTCTAGTATACATGGGTGTCCGAGCTGTGTGCCAGTAGTTCAAACAGACAGCTCAGTACATTCAACATGTCAACACCTCTCATAAATACAATTCATCATGATGTCAATCTCTCCTCCAGTTTGAGCCAGGACAGATTGACATGTGTATCATTAACGTTAGCTCTCTGTGTACATCCAAGGGCCAGCCGTGATGGTGTGTTCTGAGCCAGTGGTGCTTTTCCCTACGTCCCCCTTTGTGGCACCTGACCACACTACTGAACGGTCGTCCAGGTGCAACAAAGCGGGTGCTTACAGGACCCACCTTGTTGACAGTGCTGTTAAGAGGGCAGAGTAGCGCTTTGTGATGGATAGACGTCTCCCATCTTAGCTACTGTTGTGTCAGTATGTTTTGACCGTGACAGTTTACAATCCAGGGTTACTTCAAGCAGTTTAGTCTCCTCGACCTGCTCGATTTCCACATGACTCATTACAAGATTTAGTTGAGAGTTTGGGGTTCAGTGAGTGATTTGTCCCAAATACAATGCGTTTAGTTTTAGAAATAGTTAGGGCTATAACTTATTCCTTGCCACCCACTCTGAAACCAACTGCAGCCATTGGTTAAGGGTTGCAGTCATTTCAGTCGCTGTCGTAGCGGACGTGTGTTGAGACATCAGCATACAGAGAGACACACTCAAATAACCATAATTCCATTACACAATTTCTAATGCATAACGCGCCTTCCATTTTTCATTTTCCTGCAAAAGTAAAGGCAGGAAATGTGTTCCCTATGCCTCTACTGCCATTCATTCCAACAAGGCTAGTTGTGGATTTCTCCCTGACCAAGATGGCTGCCATTATGGAACTTTGAGGGTTTATGACATAGAGGTCTTATTAAATTACTAGAGGGACTAACTGTTCTTGGCCTCTGTGAGCACAGATGCGTTAGATGTTTGTCTGCCCACACTGCCTACGACATGGAAGCACACACACATGCACCCGAACGGATCTTGCTGGTTTTAGCTATCGAGGTCCTAAATATTTTCAGGTGTTCACGCACATGAAGTATAACTGTATCTCTCTATCAAATTAATCTGACCTTTTAACTGAGGGTGTCTGTGTGAGCAGGTGTAAATGTGGACCTGCGTGTTTCTGTTGTGATACTGGCACCTCTGCTCTCAAAGCCCACACACTCTGGCACTGCCTAGAGTGAGCCAGATAACACACACAATACACATCTCTATCGGTGTGTAACGAGTACACTGGCAATTGTGTAGCCATGCCTAGAGGCCAAATACCACACTGCTACCATGGATCACACACACACACAGACACACACACACACACACACACACACACACACACACACACACACACACACACACACACACACACACACAATGTAATCTGCTTCCACACATGCCACATGTAGGAGGGAGAGCATGAGCGAATGTGAGAAATAGCGTGACAGAATACCGATGGGGTGACCTTGCAAACGTCACTAGAGGGAAAAAATAGACTCCTTATCCAAGTGTGGTGCTCGTGGAGTATAAGTGTAATGTGCTACAGTGACAAGGACCTGTGTGTTAGAGCTGAGGGCTGCAGCGGAGGGCCAGTTGATTATCTCTGTAACCTGGAGTCATGTTAAACTCTTGTCTGGTGTGCAGGCTGAGGGTGTCTTGTGAACTCAGAGGCTGAAATGGGTACACTATTGCTGCACCAGAGACCTGATGAGAGATGACCGCTCACATCTCAAGGCCCTTCTCCCTCGTCAACTCTATACTCTCTCTCTCTTTTCCTCTCCCTCTCTCTCTATCTCTCTCTTTTCATCTCTCTCTCTTTTCCTCTCTCTCTCTCTCTCTCTCTCTCTCTCTCTCTCTCTCTCTCTCTCTCTCTCTCTCTCTCTCTCTCTCTCTCTCTCTCTCTCTCTCTCTCTTTTCCTCTCCCTCCCGCTTTCTCTTTCTCTTTTGTGCTTACACCAGCAGAGATCGATCACCCTTTTCACCAAACACTCATTGTGTTTCATTGAGTCAGACTGGAGCCTAGTAAGGGTTGGCTGGGCTTTATCGACTCTGGGAAAGGTAGGGGTTTGGGAAGGGCTGAGATGGGATGGGGGTGTGGTCTGTCAATGAGCTCCTCTCAACCTCCCCACCACCCACTGTCCCCATCTGTCTCGCTCTGTCCCCATCCTTCTCCCTCCACAGTGATGATGGTAATGGGGTTGACGGCTGTCTCTGCTGGTAGACTAATCTGTCGTCAGCTGATACTGACCTGGAGAGAGGCAGGCAGCTCTCTGCCTGTCTGTGGTTAGCACTGGAGAGAGACGGACAGCTCTCTGTCTGTCTGTTGTTACCACTGGAGAGAGACGGACAGCTCTCTGTCTGTCTGTTGTTACCACTGGAGAGAGACGGACAGCTCTCTGTCTGTCTGTTGTTACCACTGGAGAGAGACGGACAGCTCTCTGTCTGTCTGTTGTTACCACTGGAGAGACAGACAGCTCTCTGTCTGTCTGTTGTTACCACTGGAGAGAGACGGACAGCTCTCTGTCTGTCTGTTGTTACCACTGGAGAGAGACAGACAGCTCTCTGTCTGTCTGTTGTTACCACTGGAGAGAGACGGACAGCTCTCTGTCTGTCTGTTGTTACCACTGGAGAGAGACAGACAGCTCTCTGTCTGTCTGTTGTTACCACTGGAGAGAGACGGACAGCTCTCTGTCTGTCTGTTGTTACCACTGGAGAGAGACGGACAGCTCTCTGTCTGTCTGTTGTTACCACTGGAGAGAGACAGACAGCTCTCTGTCTGTCTGTTGTTACCACTGGAGAGAGACGGACAGCTCTCTGTCTGTCTGTTGTTACCACTGGAGAGAGACGGACAGCTCTCTGTCTGTCTGTTGTTACCACTGGAGAGAGACAGACAGCTCTCCCAACAATCTTTCAGAATCTAATCAACCTCTGACAGGGGGGGATGGCTTGAGGAGATGGACAGGCTCCATCTCTTTAATGGAGGATATGTCTCCTCTGACGGAACAGCCCCTGTCTCTTTGACAGACTGACAGAGTCCACCTGAACAGCTGTCTGTTAATCGAATGTTTTAATGAATAACCTGCTGTATGCCTTGAGTTGGTTGTGATTTAGAGAAAGACCATAGCTAGATATTGTTCTCTGACTTAGACGCACGCACATGCACGTACTCGTACACACCGGCACACACACGTACACACACCGTACATATACACACACACTATTATTTGGTAGTCCATCTCTATTTTGACAGGGGCATTAGCTGGACCCTGTTCATATGGTCAAGACCAGGGCCAGAGGGCAGAGGGGACAGGTCAGGGGTCAACGAAAGGTTAGAGGTCATCTTCATCACTGACCCCTGGGGGACGATCACGTGACCTCCACGCTTGGTTTCTCCTAAAACCAACAGACAATCGTACCCATGTTTTCAATTCCTCTTTCTGGAACTAGACCTCATGAGGTTCTCTGAGATTCCTGTTATTGATCATCACCAGTGCTTGACTTGGAATTAAATGGGTGCCAGTACTCATTTTGAGTGCTGGTAGTGTTTTATATTTAGGTACAGGAACTCCACAATAATGTTGAGCTAATATTCTATAAGAGGAACAAGAACTCAAGCAGTAGGACCTGTACTTGGTTCCGCTGTGTTTCTGAGCATGTTGATAAGAGTGTATGTATAATGCAGTAAGATGATCAGTCCTCTGCTCTTCTCCGGGTCTTTATAGATCTGGAGGTTTCTCTCATGCAGCATTGGTAGCGCTAAGGCAGAGCACAGCAGCCATGTTACTGAGTGGCTTCCTGCTCATGCATATCAGGTGTTATGAGCTGCGAGGCAGCATCTCTCTGTCTCTCTCTCTCTCTCTCTCTCTCTCTCTCTCTCTCTCTCTCTCTCTCAGAGGATGTGGCTGGGCTGAGCTGGGTGCAGTTGCTTGCAGGAAGAGAGAGAATTGGGGGGGGGGTGTTTTTGTAGCTCTGCAGAAAGCTCGTTGGCAGATAAGACTCAACCACAGATGGTTGAGCAAGGCTGAGAGAGGAAGAGAGAGAGCAAAACGAACACAAAAGGAGAGAGCGAGTGGGAGGTACAGCGCGTAGGATTCTCTGTTAGTCCGTGAGTCTGAGAAGAAGAGAGGAGAAGAGAGGAGAAACCGCTGAATGTCAGAAGCCTGCAGCAGCCTGGGTCTCTTCCCCAAGAACCAAGGACTACACTCACACAGCCATATAGCACAGGCCCACTGCAGTCTGGAGCCACTGACCTGAACTACAGTTACCGGAGTGTGTGTGTGTGTGGGAGAGAGCCTGTCAGAGTAATTGATGTGAGCGTGTGTCTGAATGGGTAAGCAGCAGTACCCTGCTGAAGTAATTTGTGTGTGTGTGCACCCATTCACAGTTCTTATTAGCTGATCAACACACACAGCTGCAGGGCAGAAGGGGAAGTATGTGTGTGTGTGTGTGTGAGGCATTCAGATGAGCAGGGTTAACTGACTCTGTGACACAAACGTGTGTGCACAGTGTGTGTGTGTGATATCGGGGTCAGAGCACACACGACAGGAGGAAGTGACACGTCTCTACTCGCGCTCTCGGATTTCCTGAAGCCTCTCCGGTGCCACGAGGAGCACTGATAGGACCCGAATCTGAGCTGAACTCACCCCTGATTCTGGAGCCCAAGCTTATCTGGGTACCTACAGACACAAGACTGTGGAGGACTGGCAGTGGATGTTTGGAATCGAGAAGCGCCACTTGGACTGTGAGCCGTACGTGTGTCCCTATACTGACCTACTGAGGTGACTGACTGTGGATGCATCGTGGATGTGAAGGGCTCTGTGAGCGTTGTGAACAGTGAGTGTGGCTGAATGCCTCTCCAGACAGAGTATTTCCCCCTGGGGGACAATCAGGTTTCCTCCTGCTGCTCTGCTGGGTGTTTATAGGCAGCCGAGGGCTCAAATTGAAGCCCTTAAATGACGGGCAGCAACAGCATGAGCAGCGGCTACTGCAGTCTGGACGAGGAGGGAGAAGACTTCACCTTCTTCACTGCAAAGAGTTCCTTCTTCCGCCAGCCCCCAAAGCTGGTTAAGGTACGACAGAGATTTTTTTTTTAAAGATGGAGGGAGGGGTATGTTTCGCTTCATGTTGTGTCCATTTTTTATGCCTGAAAAAGGAGAAGCGTTGAGTGAGTGTGTGTGGTAACACGATGTGGATTGTCCATCGGTAGAGGTGCTACAGACTATCAGTAACATTTCAAATATCTCTAGCTCTAACCCTTATCACTAACCGTAATCTTGGCAAGCATTTGCTTATCAACAGATTGGTTGACCATCTGTAGAGGGTCTTCAGATAGAATATCCGGACTATCCAAATAAAGTGTGACCGTTTTACTGTGTGTGTGTGTGTGTGTGTGTGTGTGTGTGTGTGTGTGTGTGTGTGTGTGTGACTGAGAGGTGTGCCTGCATTCGATCAGCTATCCATGCAGCCTTCCTTGTAGGAGCCCCTCTAGGACAGTTCTTCATGGCTTAAAAAGCAAAGGACTGCATAGCAGCAATATAGTAATGTGTTCATCAGCCCTCGCCTGTCGCTGTTTCCGTAGAAACAGGGAAGTTAGTTAAATAGTTACACACATCCGTTGTTCAGTGTGAGTTTTGCTATAGCTGTCATTCTCGCTCTTCCACGTTTTTTTCTTTTCGCTTAGCATAATTCAGCTGGTCAATGTAACCATAGCAACGGTGGATCTCACTGATTCTGCTTTGAGATCAGAACTCCACAGGAGCGCGCGCGCACACACACACACACTTTTAATGTTGCAGAGCAGTGGTGATGCTGTTTTTGGAGCTTGTTTGTCTGTTCATGTAAATAGTAAGCAGTTGTGTAAGATTGGACTGCAACTGTGTCGGTGTAAAGTTACAGAATAATATGTACTACATGTTTATGCAGAAAACACCCCCACACCACTCTCACACCTCAAATCAAATCAAATTTATTTATATAGCCCTTCGTACATCAGCTGATATCTCAAAGTGCTGTACAGAAACCCAGCCTAAAACCCCAAACAGCAAGCAATGCAGGTGTAGAAGCACGGTGGCTAGGAAAAACTCCCTAGAAAAGCCAAAACCTAGGAAGAAACCTAGAGAGGAACCAGGCTATGTGGGGTGGCCAGTCCTCTTCTGGCTGTGCCGGGTAGAGATTATAACAGAACATGGCCAAGATGTTCAAATGTTCATAAATGACCAGCATGGTCGAATAATAATAAGGCAGAACAGTTGAAACTGGAGCAGCAGCACGGCCAGGTGGACTGGGGACAGCAAGGAGTCATCATGTCAAGTAGTCCTGGGGCATGGTCCTAGGGCTCAGGTCAGTTGAAACTGGAGCAGCAGCACGGCCAGGTGGACTGGGGACAGCAAGGAGTCATCATGTCAGGTAGTCCTGGGGCATGGTCCTAGGGCTCAGGTCCTCCGAGAGAGAGAAGGAGAATCTCCCTCCACTGGGAGATTGTTCTTAAGGCTTTTAACGGGCTCCATGACCTTCTCACACACACACACACACACACACACACACACACACACACACACACACACACACACACACACACACACACACACACACACGCACACAAGGATGTGTAGGAAGGAAACGTTTGCTGATTAGGACAGAGGGCATAGAGATGCTGTTGTTTTACAAACACACTTACACAGACACACACACACACACACACTTACACAGACACACACACACACACTTACACACAGGCCTTTGTCAGTGTGTTCTCAATACCTGCAGTGCCTCTGCTCTCTGGTTTGGAAAGAGCACCATCATTAAATAATTCAGCCCCAGTCCTGTGTCTGTCTGTTTGGAGTTTGGGTTGCCAGGGTGGAGACTGTTGTGTGTTGGGGACTTTGGAAGGCCAGAGTGGAGATTGTTGTGCCCCAAAAACAAAGGACCCAGTCTTAAACCACGACCCAAAGTTTCCAATTCCCCATAAACTGTAAGAACGATACCGTGCGGTAGCAACTGTCTCTCAGTACAGGAAAACCACCCTGTCACTCACTAACGTTTGAATATGAAAAACAGACATGCAAATATAGGAAAGCCACAGTTTGCCTGTACTCTCCGACACAATCTGCTAGAGCGTGTGTCAGTTTACTCTTGTTGTTGTCTACAATGGCTCCAGCCACAGATCTGAAATCAGCTTAGAATCAGCTCTCCAAACCCTAACCACGACCATAATGGGAGAAACCCTACCTCTGGGTTTAGGGGCTTTTTCTTCCTACTCCCCAGCCCTACTCCATCAACCTAATGGACATGGCAGTTTCACTGCTGCGGATTCCAGCTTTAATGACCTCTGAACTGGAAGCACATTGCCTCCCACAGAAGAAATGCAGAAGGAATGGTGCCAATGCAAACCCAGCGAAACATTTACATGCATTTATAAACTCTCTCTCTCTCGAACGCTGTCTCACTCACCCTAGCTGAATGTTAAAGCTGGCTGATCTGGAGCAGTAGGCTCCTCTCTTGACATTAATTCACAAGGAAAAGAGGACCTCTAATCTCCTCCCTCCCGTCCGGATGAGCATGTTCGCCCGTGTTGTGTGTATGTGTGTGTGTGTGGTTACTGCTGTGGAGCGCTCCCTTGCTCTAAAGGGAGCTTTGATGTCGTGGAAATGAATGAATTAGTAAAATCATCAGTGTTTATAATTAATGTCACAGACATACACGTACACACACACGTCTACAAGTGCTTGTGTGTGTCTGTCTGTGTCTGTCTGTGTCTGCGCACACCGAGCTGTGAAATGGAATCAGTGCTGGGGTTGGATCATGTGTTTCTTCCATTCGACACTTTGACCCACTAACAGAGCTCAGCTAAGGTGCGCAAGCAGGAGTGTGAGTGCGTATTCATGTGTCTGTCTGGCGCTTGCTGATTACAAGAGGAGCGAACGTGATTGGGTGAGATACGACACTGAATGAAAGTATGAAGATAGTAGCACAGGGAAACGCACACACCTGGTCTACTGTCTATGCCGTCTGTGAAATGGGGAAACGAGGTGTGGGTTAGAGCTTCCAATACAGGATCTGTGCCTCTCTTTTCCCCTGCCTCCCTCACTCAGTCACTCCCTTATGTCACCTCCACTGCTCATTATCCTAGCAGCACTCTATCGCAGCTGTCACAGCTCATCTACAGGAGTTAATTTGGATATCAGAGACTTGGGGAGCTAAGTGTGGTCTCCTCTCCCGTGTGCCTCCTTTACTGGAGCAGTCTGCTCAGGGCTCAATGGTGTTGTGGACCACCGTTATACCAACCCGGATCCATTTCAGAGAGATCGTTTCATAGAGTTGTACGTGGGTTTCATTCTCTGTGATGTCTGTATGGCAGTGTTGTGGGATATGAGTCCTCTACAGGCTCGCTCTAGACCGTAATGGCCACAGCGGTGCGTGACACCAGGGGTGTTGTGTCACCTGATCATGTCCAACGACCATGTGCCACTACAGGAAGTGGGATTTGTGTCGCCGTGGTAACGGTGACGTGTAGAACTGAAGCATGGCGCCTCAAGTACAAAGACGTACTTTGCTTTTTATTTAAAAATATATATATAAATATGTCTGAGTTAAATAGAATTAAATTTGTAAAAATTGAATAGAAATTGAACATTTAAAGAGGAGCTGGGTTGGAGAGGCCTATGCTGCCACCTAATGTAGTAATAGCAGAGGTGTAGGCATCCTGATAAATAAGAATACACCATTTTCCGTTATATCCCAGCACATGGAACAAGAAGGCCATTTTCGAATGATGAATTGTACCTTACATGGTGAAAATTGCACATTGATTTCATTGTATATTCCACCAGCGACAAATCTGCTGATTTTAGATAGAAATCAAACTATATTAGATTAAATCCAGACAGGAACTATTATTGTAGCAGGGGACCTAAATTATACATTTGATAAGATTAACAGACATATTAATTTAAAAAAGTCTAATTTAGGGAGCCTCCAAAGAGGCTGAACATGTTCATCTCAACACATATTTTACAGGACACCTGGAGATTTATTCCCAACTACAAAAGAATATTCCTTTTTTTCTCAAAGTAAAAAACGATTCAAGAATTTACTAAATTTTTTTTCTGAAATGCGCTCAACTATTTACTGGATTAAAAAAGTAATGATGTAGTCATATCGGATCATTACACCAATAGAAAATGCATATAGCGACAGAATTTATAGAATGAACAGAGCACATGTATTATATCCGTAAATTAAAAGTAATTTGGGATACCTTTTACGGCATACGTTAGAGGGATGATAATCTCATACTCAGTAAAAATTCAACTTGGTTTAGAAATTAAAATGAAAGAAAAATAAATCAACATCCTTAGAAAAAGCGTATAAAAAATCTTGACAAGGTAAAGAAGAAAATAACATTTCGGAACTTAATCAGGAATACCGTCTTTTGCATTTGAGATCCAACAACAACAGGTTAAACTCAAATAATGCACACTACGTAATGGCAAATAAACCTGTTAAATATATTGCAGCTTTCACAAAATGAATACATGCTAAACCAGTTATAATTTTAATAGATAAAGTTACAAAAGAGGTAATTAGAAACAACAATGTTTAAAAGATTATATGAAAATCTATACAAATCTGAATTGTTGGACTGATCCTACAGCCTTCTTAGACTCAACAAATGTAAAGCAATTATCAGCAGACAAAAATGAATCACTAAAAATAGAGGTCACCTAAAGAAAAATATTAGATAAAGATTAAAACGTTAGTGCGGAGAAAAGCACCAGGTGTGGATGCTTTTCCTATAGAATTCTATTCAACATTTTGGGACAAAGTAGCCCCCTTACACAAATGACAACACACGTCACTCAATGCTGTGCACCCTAATTCCATGTATCAAACTGTTATTTCAGTTATATTAAAACCAGGAAAATCTGGAGGATCCCCTGCTCATTATAAATCCACAAGTTTAATACATTGTGACAAAATAATGACAAAGATCAATCAAACAGGGTTTGATACTTACAAAAAAATATAAGAATATGTTTAAATTTAATACAATACACAAAAAACAAGATATAGATTTATCAATAATGGCTGTTGAATCCGAGAAGGCTTTTGACCGCCTTGAATGGCCTTTTCTATTCAAAACTTTGGAAGCTTTCAACTTTCCAGATGAAATAATACATTGTAAAAAAAATGTTTTATACATGTCCTAAAGCAAAAATATGCACAAATAAAACTTTATAAAGGGGCACAAGTCAGAGGTGTCCCTTCTCTCCCTTCCTGTATGCACTGGCAATCGTTCCAATTGCTGAAACATTTGGGCCCTGTCTAATTCTAACAGGTATCTGTATTGGTAAACAGGATTATAAACCAAATTTATTTACAAATTATCTCCTGATATACCTGACCAGTATTGAAAACTCAATGCTCCCTTTGCTAAAACTATTTTCAGAATACTCAAAAATCTCAGGATAAAAAATGTACATGGAAAACCCCCAAAATAATGGCAATAGGAAAAAGAAAATAAATAACTCACGATCTACAGCAATCCTTTAAGTGGACCACAAAAAAATATGACATACTTAGGATGCTTAATAAATGACGACAAATATATAAAGATAACTTTATTCCATCACTCAACAATATGAAAGCAGATCGATTTAAATGGAATAATCTTCCCATAAATTTTACAGGTAGAATAAACCTGTTTTATAATGGCATGGCTGCCAAAGTTTTTGCATTTATTTTCTGTAATACTAATTACCCCACCGAAGACACAAAAAAGGATACTCTGTCATAGGACTTGTATATGGGCAAATAAAATTAATAGAATAAAAAGGAAGTTTTACATCTTAAGTCAGAGGGTGGTTTTAACCTTCCAGATGTTGAATTGTATCAACTCGCTACTCAAGGCTTTTACTTGCGACATATAGTTAAATACACTAAAGAGGAAAAACAGAATTAAAGAATTAAAAAGAATTAAAAAGTCATTTTGGACTAACCAATAATACAGTATGTTGATAGTTTCAAATACATGCAACTTTGACATCTTTTGGACATCAGAGCAACCTTGAGGGAAAAGGGATGTTCATATTATAGGAAATGTATACAAAACCTTGCAGAGAGCATATCCAACTGACAATCTCTTAGAAAAAAATATAAACTATTGGAACCAGGACTTTAAAAGTAGTGATATTGGTGCAATATGTAGGGAATGTTTGAGCATAACTAACAAAGTTGCAGTTAATGAAAATGTACACTTAATCCAGTGTAAACTAATGTATAGAATGTATTATACGAGACAAAATTCTCAAATTCTACAGTACAACAGCAGAGTCGTGTCTTAAGTGTAAAACAAATAAACACTCAATAATCCATGCTTTCTGGGAACGCTGTAAAGTCTGGAAGTTGGGGGAGGAGCTAGAAAGTTGGCTGTCAGAAGTATTACAATGTAAACTTACTTTGTAATCTGTCTGTCTGCATATTTCAAGACATGCATATGGAGGTACAGTGGGATACCCGATGGGTTGGCTGATTCTCTTCTCAATCAATCATCTTGAAAAAATGTATTCTAAAATAAATCAATCCACCTTCATTAACACGATGGAAAAATCAAGTCCGTGGGTTACAGAGAGAAACAAAATGGTTCAGATTCAGGCTATGTGGTGGAAAGTGATTCGGGCACTGGAGATGGGGGTGTGGGTTAGTGGGTCTGGGCAGGTGTGATGTGGTTGATGTTTGTATGATGTTGTCATTTGGATGTGTATGTTGTCTATTGTTTTATAAAATGTTTTATTTAAAAAAAAAGTAAAAATAAAGACCTAACGTTCTGAGACAAAGTCTGAGATGAGGGTGCAGCTCAGGTCAGGGTTAGGTAATCCAGTATCAGGACGCCCACAGACATCACTTAAAGTTCTGTTTTGGAAAATGTTTATGACACTAAAGTGCTGGAACCTTCTGTAAGCTAGTATCTGAGAGTGAGCCACGGAGTACCCAGGCGAATATGAGTCATCACCATTTACCGTTGAGGGGAAAGTTTTTAGTGAATGTTAAGCTGTTGTGTTTGTTGCCTGAATCTGTTTGTAATGTTTCTGGGGCAACACTGCAGCCTCAGATGCAGTAGCGTGCCGTGGTTCTGGGGCCTGGGCCTTCAGTGAAGTCCTACACAGTCCCACCCGAATTAATCCACCTCTTAATACCATCATTATGATGCCATGGCTCTAGACACTATACATTTAGACAGAAACGCAGTATAACCAGGCGTTGCGTCACCTTGAAATTGGCATTTTTATTCAGAGAATTGCAGGGGAAGAATACAATACCTTTTCATTGTGCAGCTTTGTTGCCCTGCGTGCTTGTTCGTTGAGCTGTAGATCCACTCGGGTGTCCCCAAAAGTTTTCAAAAGCACCATTGTTTGTAAGTGCCCAGCCGTACTTTGGTGTCTCGTTGTTGCCTTGGTTAGAAAACTCAGGTTTGCAAAGCCAGTGTGGCTCCAAACACCAAATCGATCACTTGCAAATAATAGGCATTCCCAGCAGTACAGTTTACAGTGCTTCTCGGAGCCGGTCTTTGTAGCGTCGGCTTTGTAGCATCAGCGTCTACCTCTCCTGACAATGTCTAACTTTTCTTGAAAAGTTTGTCTTGAGAATAGAGTTATAATTATATCCTCGACCAAATTGATATCTTCTCCTTCCGCCATTGTGGGTTGAAAAAACAGTTTAGTAGTACGCAAATTAATTTGTTGATCAATTTCAGTTTCCTAGTTGGTAATCCAATCAAAAGACGTGCAGGCACTACGCCTGCTAGCTGGCTCCTGTGTAACACTGGAGCCAGCCAGCAGGCGTACAATAGCCAACACTAAAGCTGATTGGTTGACACTAAATTTTAATTTCCATTCACTTTAAGCTAAAAGCGCCTGCACTGTTGATTCTGAAGGCCTGAGGGCAGATTTTAGACCCCTGGCAACACATGATGGCTGAATATGATTGGATAAAATATCTAAAGACCAGCCCTCCAAATCTCAACCTGGTGCTGGAAGCAGTGCAACCAAGAGGAACGCTATGAAATGAAGAGTGTAACTCTTACTCTGGGGAATAATTTAATACATATTTGTGGGAAAATATATTGAAAAAAAATATATATTCTGATGATGTTTAGGCCAGCAGAGAAGGCCTTGCTGGCCCTGACGGCCCACCACTGCTCAGATGACACTGGCCGTGTCCGAATACCCATACTAGCGTATTACATATTTAAACTGTATATTATGTACTTATTGCCACATCCTATTTAGCATGTACTATTTAGTAAAAGGTATGCAGTATGCCATGGCCGCAACGCAGTAGCCGCTCCTGACTGGCTGAGTAGGTGGGGTGGGGACGAGTGCGATGAATTTTTCAAAATTCAACAGACGTGCTTCAGATTAACCAGCCTGATAATAGCTCATTTCCAATTCTATTCATTTTCTATAAACTCTGAATAGGAATGGAGTTTTAGGCTGGTTATAGTCAGACTATTAAATTTGACCTATACCCTAGCCCATATAGCCCATCTATCCTAATTTAAAAAGACTGAAGACAGAAACAGGTCATGTGGTTCCATTACAACATATTTATTCATGAAACCAAAGTGCTCTAACATACAGTATCAGTCATAAGTTTGGACACACCTACTCATTCAAGGGTTTTTCTTTATTTTGACTATTTTCTACATTGTAGAATAATAGTGAAGACATCAAAACCATGAAATAGCACATACATGTAGTAACCAAAAAAAGTGTTAAACAAATCCAAATATATTTTGTATTTGAGATTCTTCAAAGAATCCACCCTTTGTCATGACAGCTTTGCACACTTTTGGCATTCTCTCAACCAGCTTCATGAGGTAGTCCCCTGGAATGCATTTCAATTAAAAGGTGTGCCATGTTAAAAGTTAATTTGTGGAATTTCTTTACTTCGAAATGCGTTTGAGCCAATCAGTTGTGTTGTGACATGGTAGGGAGGTATACAGAAGATAGCCCTTTTTGGTAAAAGACCACGTCCATATTATGTCAAATAAGCAAAGAGAAACGACAGTCCATCATTACTTTAAGACATGCAGGTCAGTCAATCTGGAAAATGTCAAGAACTTTTAAAGTTTTTTCAAGTGCAGTCGCTAAAACCATCAAACACTATGATAAAACTATCTCTCATGAGGACCGCCACAGGAAAGGAAGACCCAGAGTTACCTCTGCTGCAGAAGATAAGTTCATTAGAGTTACCAGCCTCAGATATCGGAAATTAACTGCACCTCAGATTGCAGCCCAAATGAATGCTTCACAAAGTTTGATCCTGTCAAAGTGGGAGCAACAACAACCTCCAATGTGTGAGCCATGTGCACTTTCCCTGGCTGTGGATGTCTGGGAGCCCTGGGTCTGGCTTTGGGTATTCTGGTTTACTTTCCCTGGCTGTGGATGTCTGGGAGCCCTGGGTCTGGATTTGGGTATTCTGGTTTACTTTCCCTGGCTGTGGATGTCTGGGAGCCCTGGGTCTGGCTTTGGGTATTCTGGTTTACTTTCCCTGGCTGTGGATGTCTGGGAGCCCTGGGTCTGAGTTGGGGTATTCTGGTTTACTTTCCCTGGCTGTGGATGTCTGGGAGCCCTGGGTCTGAGTTGGGGTATTCTGGTTTACTTTCCCTGGCTGTGGATGTCTGGGAGCCTTGGGTCTGAGTTGGGGTATTCTGGTTTACTTTCCCTAGCTGTGGATGTCTGGGAGCCCTGGGTCTGGCTTTGGGTATTCTGGTTTACTTTCCCTGGCTGTGGATGTCTGGGAGCCCTGGGTCTGGCTTTGGGTATTCCGGTTTACTTTCCCTGGCTGTGGATGTCTGGGAGCCCTGGGTCTGAGTTGGGGTATTCTGGTTTACTTTCTCTGGCTGTGGATGTCTGGGAGCCCTGGATCTGAGTTTGGATATTCTGGTGTACTTTCTCTAGGCCTGAGCTCTGTGTGGGTGTGGTCGGCCATGGACCCGACAGGGGTGAATTGTCCTACTATTCTATTGTCCTCTGACCATTCTCTCTCTCACTTCTAGAGAAATGCACAGAGGGGAGGGAGAGAACTATATTTAGCAGTTAGGAAACATCAAGCCACAAACACAGGAATTCCTGAGAGACTTGAGAGTTTTCAAGAACTAAGAACTAGTGAAGGAGGATTTTTCAACTCTGACCCTGGAATATTGTGTCTCAGCCTCATGGCAAAATGTGTAGAATGGCAGGAAATTAGCTTTAAAACTACAAAATGTTCTCTCATCTTCATGGCAAAATCAAATAATATTTGGTGTAGATTTGACCATGTGTAGATTTGACCATGAATTGCTTACTTACGAGCCCTTTACCGACAACGCAGAGTTAAAAAGTAAGAAAAGATTAGCAAATAAGTTGTTTGTTTTTTGTAACAATATCGAGGCTATATACAAGGAGTACCGGTACCGAGTCAATTTGAGGAGTTTCTCCCATTCTTCTCTGCAGATCCTCTCTTGCTCTGTCAGGTTGGATGGGAAGCGTTGCTGCACAGCTATTTTCTGGTCTCTCCAGAGATGTTCGATCGGGTTCAAGTCCGGGCTCTGGCTGGGCCACTCAAGGACATTCCGAGACTTGTCCCGAAGCCACTCCTGCAGTGTGTTTAGGGTCATTGTCCTGTTGGAAGGTCAACCTTCGCCCCAGTCTGAAGTTCTGAGCGTTCTGGAGCAGGTTTTCATCTAAGATCTGTACTTTGCTCCGTTAATTTTTGGCTCGATCCTGACTCGTCTTACGGTCCCTGCCGTCTGAATACTTTACGAAGGCACGATGCATATGCTTTATAATGATTTTGAATGACACTTCCGGTTTTGGCAGGAAATAGCAGGTTACCCGGGAGAAAAGTCATTTATTTTCAGGACGGAACATTTGTAAAATACATAGAAAATATTCAACCCTAGTTTAGATCATGATCGAGCCTTAGTGATGTGGACACCAAGGAACTTGAAGCTCTCGACCCACTCCACTACAGCCCCATCAATGTGAATGGGGGCATGCTCGGTCCTGTTGTCCACGATCAGCTCCTTTTGTCTTGCTGACGTTGAGGGAATGGTTGTTGTCCTGGCACCACACTGCCAGGTCTCTGCCCTCCTCCCTGTAGGTTGTCTCATCGTCGTTGGTGATCAGGCATACCACCGTTACGTCGTCTGCAAACATGATGACGGTGTTGGAGTCGTGCGTGGCCACACAGTCATGGGTGAACAGGGAGTACAGGAGGGGACTAAGCACGCATCCTTGAGGGGCCCGTAGTCTGACCCTGCCTATGTGTGAGGCAGGTGTGTGTTCAAAATGCGTCTCTATGGCATATAGCAACCTAAATGTATATAAAAAATATATACAGTCTGTAGTGGAGTATTTTCCCCATCAGCAGACATTGAGTTGCACATAATACAGTAATGCTGTGCCAATCCTCTAGCTTTGATGTTGCAGGAATGTTCATGCTGTTTCAAGGTCTTTAGTCTCGCGGTTGTTTAGAGATGGTCAGTTTGACATTTTATACCAGTTTGCCCAAAGCTCCCTCTGCGTTCTCACATCATTAACTCTTACTGCACTGGAACCTGCCACGATAAACACACACAACACACTAAGCCGTAAACGCACAGCAAACGTAACTCTCCGCCTGAGCAGATTGTTCATGGAGGAGAGAAGTTAATGGGTCTGTCATGAGACAAGAGAAGAGTGAAGAAAGGGAAGACACCACGTCCTGTTCATACTGAACCTACTCCCCATCTCTGCTCAACGCAAGCCAAGATATACTGCACCCTCACCACACACACACACACACACACACACACACACACACACACACAGACACGTGTATACAAAGTGACTGTACTGAATGAAGCAGAATCTGTCCCCTCACGCCCTGAGGACTCCCATACATAAAAGATTCCTGCCCTGCATTCTCTCTCTCTCTCTTCCCCTAGCTGTCTATCGCTCACACAACCGTGTCCCAGAAAAAGAGAGTGAAAAGGAGGAGAAAAAAAAAGAAAACAGCATCCACATAAGAGGATGCATCTATAAATAACCCAGTCAAACTCTGTGTTGCTAAGGCTTGCTCAGCAACCATGCCTCCCCATGTTCTCTCCTCTTCTCACCTCCTCTCCCCCGTTCTCATCATCCCTTCGCGCCTCATCATCCCCCATCGCTCCTTCATCTCTCCCTCACCCCCATAATGAGCGAGCCTCATGATGAGCCCTTCACTCACACTGCATGGTGGGAGGGGGAGTTTTGTGCTTTTTCGTGGCCTTAGCAGTGGGAGAGATTGGAGCTGTCCGAGTGACTGCTTGATGTGTCTGTCAGTGGGGATGAAGAGGGAGAGAACAGGGGGAGAGAAAGAGGGAGCGAGACTGAGAAAAAGAGCAACACAGAGGCATAGAGTCATAGTTTCAGTGTAATTCTCTATGTCTCTGCTCCATTCAGAATATTTCCTGCCTCCTGTTCAGTCTGTGGGGGCAACTGCAGTGTTGTGTCATGCTGGGGCTTGGGAGGATGGGAGGAGGAGGAAGGGAAAGGGAGACAAGAATGAGGAGTCACACAACATTCTATAAATGTTAGAGCCCAATGGGCAATGTACAGAAGTGTGGGGGGGTGTGTGTGTGCGTGCGTGTGCGTGCGTGTGCGCGTGTGTGTGTGTGTGTGTGTGTGGACGTGTTTAACTATTCTTGTGGGGACCAAAAGTCCCCATAAGAATAGTAAAAATATAACAATTCGAGCAACTGGGGACATTGTCAGTCCCCACGAGGTCAAATGTTATTTCTAGGGGGTTTAGGGTTAAGGTTAGAATTAGGGTTAGAATTATGTTAAGAGTTAGAGTTAGGAGTTAGGGTTAGGTTTTTGGGTTAGGGTAAGAGTACAGTTGGGGTTAGGGAAAATAAGATTTTGAATGGAACTGAATTGTGTGTCCCCACAAGGTTAGCTGTACAAGACTGTGAGTGTGTGCGCGCGCACAGTGTACCCTGGGTTCTTAGGCCAAAGTGTAAACTCCACTGTGCCTGTCTGAAAGACAGCGCACCCTCTGTTGTTTGGAGTGATAGCAGCAGACTGAAAGAAACATCATATATAGTCCAGGTGTCCTCAGGTCTGAGTCATAATGACTGCTCTGTCTGTCTCAACTTCCCCCTGTACTGCAGTTCCTGTTTCTCACACAGCCTGCTGTCTGTCTCTCTCTCTCTGTGTTTCAGCAGAAAGAGGTCGAAGAGGAGAGAGGGCCCAAGGCTCTGTCAGAGGAAGAATTACGGGCCAAGATAGAGGACTACAACTCTACGGTCTCAGAGAATGGCATGAAACTGGTGGGTGCTACAACACTTAAATATACACATAGGTACATTCTTAGAAAAAACAGTTATCTAGAACCATAAAAGGGTTCTCCTACTGGGACAGCCGAAGAACCATGTTGGAACCCTTTTTTCTAAGAGTGTACTAGTATGAAGTACTGAGTGGGAATTTACCAATACAGACACACATGAATCTTTCTCTCTATCCCCCAGGGTGCTGATGGTTTGTACACTGGCTTCATTAAGGTCCACCTCAGACTAAGTCGACCAGTCACGGTGCTTGCTGTGGAGGGGACGGGATTAGACGGCCAGGCGGAAAGACGGCCAATGACTGTGTCAGAGGGCCAGGAGGGGGCGGGAGCAGGGTTCAGTGAGAAGCGGACGTCGTTCTACCTGCCCAGTGACTGTGTGAAGCAGATCCACATCAGTAGTACTACCACAGTCAGGGAGGTCATACAGGGCCTGCTGAAGAAGTTTATGGTGCAGGATAACCCACGCAAGTTTGCTCTGTACAGACAGACACACCGCGATGGACAAGGTGAGTTACGCACACAGATTACACGTATACAGTGGGGAGAACAAGTATTTGAACACTGCTGATTTGGCAGGTATTCCTACTTACAAAGCATGTAGAGGTCTGTAATTTTTATCATAGGTACACTTCTACTGTGAGAGAAGGAATCTAAAACAAAAATCCAGAAAATCCCATTGTATGATTTTTAAGTAATTATTTTGCATTTTATTGCATAACATAAGTATTTGATACATCAGAAAAGCAGATCTTAATATTTGGTACAGAAACCTTTGTTTGCAATTACAGAGATCATACGTTTCCTGTAGTTCTTGACCAGGTTTGCACACACTGCAGCAGGGAGTCGTGCTGTCGCTGGGCAATACGGACTTTCAGCTCCCTCCAAAGATGTTCTATTGGGTTCAGGTCTGGAGACTGGCTAGGCCACTCCAGGACCTTGAGATGCTTCTTACGGAGCCACTCCTTAGTTGCCCTGGTTGTGTTTCGGGCCGTTGTCATGCTGGAAGACCCAGCCACGACACATCTTCAATGCTCTTACTGAGGGAAGGAGGTTGTTGGCCAAGATCTCGCGATACATGGCCCCATCCATCCTCCCCTCAATACGGTGCAGTTGTGTTGTCACCTTTGCAGAAAGGCATCCCCAAAGAATGATGTTTCCACCTCCATGCTTCAGTTGGGATGGTGTTCTTGGGGTTGTACTCACCCTTCTCTTTCCTCCAAACACGGCGACTGGAGTTTAGACCAATAAGCTCTATTTTTGTCTCATCAGACCACATGACCTTCTCACATTCCTCCTCTGGATCATCCAGATGGTCATTGGCAAACTTCAGACGGGCCTGGACATGCGCTGGCTTGAGCAGGGGGATCTTGCGTGCGCTGCAGGATTTTAATCCATGACGGCGTAGTGTGTTACTAATGGTTTTCTTTGAGACTGTGGTCCCAGCTCTCTTCAGGTCATTGACAAGGTCCTGCCGTGTAGTTCTGGGCTGATCCCTCAAATTCCTCGGGATCATTGATGCCCCACGAGGTGAGATCTTGCATGGAGCCCCAGACCGAGGGTGATTGACCGTCATCTTAAACTTCTTCCATTTTCTAATAATTGCGCCAACAGTTGTTGCCTTCTCACCAAGCTGCTTGCCTATTGTCCTGTAGCCCATCCCAGCCTTGTGCAGGTCCACAATTTTATCCCTGATGTCCTTACACAGCTCTCTGGTCTTGACCATTGTGGAGAGGTTGGAGTCTGTTTGATTGAGTGTGTGGACAGGTGTCTTTTATACAGGTAACGAGTTCAAACAGGTGCAGTTAATACAGGTAATGAGTGGAGAACAGGAGGGATTCTTAAAGAAAAACTAACAGGTCTGTGAGAGCCGGAATTCTTACTGGTTGGTAGGTGATCAAATACTTTTGTCATGCAATAAAATGCAAATTAATTACCTAAAAATCATACAATGTGATTTTCTGGATTTTTGTTTTAGATTCTGTCTTTCACAGTTGAAGTGTACCTATTGTAAAAAATTACAGACCTCTTCATGCTTTGTAAGTAGGAAACACTGCCGATTTTGCAGGTTATCAAATACTTGTTCTCCCCACTGTATACATTCCATATTTACACTCTGCCACCCGACTGAGAGTAGATTTTGAAGATTTCTGATAATATTTAAACGGCCTGGATGTGGAATCTAATGTGTCTTTCCTTTGTCGTGTGTCTGTGTAGATCTGTTCCAGAAGCTTCCTCTTGTGGAGTGTCCTCTCGCTCTGAGACTGGTGGTGGGTCCAGATCCTGAGCTGCTCAGCTTCGTCCTCAAGGAGAACGAGACTGGAGAAGTGGAGGTACGACAAACACACAACACAACACAACACACACACACACACACTGTGTGTCCTAAAATCATTCATTGCTTCATGAATGCCATCTCTAACATCACTAATACCGCTCTCGCTCCCTTTCGTTCTCTCCATCTCAGTGGCATGCGTTCTCGGTGCCTGAGCTGCAGAACTTCCTGGTGATTCTGGAGAAGGAGGAGGCAGAGCGTGTGCGATTGGTGGAGCAGAGATTCGCAGTCTACCGACAGAGCTTGCAGAAGGCATTACGGGAGGATCAACCCTGACCCCTCACCCTTCATCTCTCACTCTGACCTTTCAACCCTCACCCTCTTTTGACCCAGGGAGAGACAGGAGCCCACTGAGGCTTAGATTACTATTCTCCCCTCAGGACACGGGCAGCCCCTCCCTCACTCCTCACATCCCCTCTGGAGAAGGGAGGCGGGGTTGAGAAAGCACGGACAGGGGAAAAGGGACTGTTTGAGGGATGAGTGGACAGGATGCTAGAACAAAAGAAGTCTGTGTATCCTTGCGAGTAAAAAGACACTGAACTGAAGGACCGACCGTCTGACTTCATGGGGCTCGGATATCTTGGTTTGATCTGACAATCTGACCTGATGGGTCTTCTAGTGTTACATTGAATCTCAGTTTGGTCTGAGAATGTTTTGAAGATTCTACTGCTGCTGCCGCTGCTACTGCAAGTGTTGCTTACGCATGAGTCTCACCTTGCTCTATCTGCCCCGGTGCCCATGCATAAAGATTTAGGTGTGTGGACCATTTGAAATGTTCCGTTACTTGATGTTTATTATATCAACTCTCATGTGTTGTCCCTGCATGCCTTGTGTCCAGGGCCGAGGGTAGGATGGGGGGGTTGTCATGGTTGGATTGGGAAGCAGGGTTGGTATGGTGGGGTACATCTGTGTAGGGTTAGGGTGTGGAAAAAGGAACACCAGAATCCATTCTCATCTTCAGACTCCTCTCATATCAGTCCCAGGGATGTACAGCAGTGTTTCTCATGGAACCGCTCTATTAAGCCCAGAAGGCTACAGAATCGTAAGAAGACTTGAACATCTCTGTCCTAACTTCTTTATCCAGCACTGAAATGAACCCTCTATCTCAGGCGGCTAACTTGCACTTAACCCTGCGTCTCCCTCTACCAGAGTAGCCATGCTAGTGTGGGAGGTCTTGTGCAGACAGACGTGTATTTCATAGGTAGATGTTATTCCCATCTCTTCAGACATCCGTTTGTGTACCCTGACAGCAGTCACACACATATATATATATATAGCAACATACAATAGGCCTTATATACCCAATAGATATCCACCCTGTTATTCATTAACCCATTCTACGTAAGCATACGGAACGTAAACAATCAAAACAAGTAAGCATTCCTTCACTGCTTGAACCGTCTGCTGGTGTTTTAAGCATTTACAAACCGCTCAATGGGATGTTGATGTTCTGATTCTCCGTGAACTGTTCACCCTGTCATCAGTAACCCCCGACCCCTATCTCCTAACCTGGAAATGGACATTTCGTCTGATGGGAGACGTGCCGTGCTGCTGTGTCTGTGTAGAGCGTATGCAGCTGTAGCTAATGTTGTTAGAGGCCTGTTAGAGCCAGCCACTCTGTGCTGCTGTGACAGGCCCATGAAGCCCTGCCACTGAGCAGACTGTTACAGGACTGAGTGAATGAGAGGAACCGATGCTTAAACACTGACTGGAGGTCAAGGGTCATACCGCGAGGAGGTACTCCTGGTCAGTTCATGTGGACAGGAAAAACTCCTGTCTGTATTGTTCATTGAGAAACACCATTCTGTTGATCACACCCAAGTTAAGAGGGACAGGAACCCTGTGTCCCTCTCTCCCCAGAAGTAGTGGGATATCTCACTGGAAATATGACTTATTGTAGAATAAACAAACTGATTCTGGCCACAGGTCTGTAGAGTATCCTAGAGAAGGGGCATGAAATTCGGCATGAAATTAGTGATTATTTTGTAGAAATTGAATTTTATCGTACCAATGATGTTTATCTGAGTGTGACGCATACAGTGCATTCAGAAAGTGTTCATACCCCTTGACTTTTTCCACATTTTGTTGTGTTTCAGCCCGAATTCAAAATGGATTCAATATTTTCTTTCATCCATCTACACATAATGTCCCACAAAGAGAAAACATGTTTTTAGAAATGTTTGCAAATGTATTGAAAATGAAATGCATAAATATCTCATTTACATAAATATTCACACCCCTGAGTCATATGTTGTAGAAGCAACTTTGGCAGTGAAGACAGTCTTTTTGGGTAAGTCTCTAAGAGCTTCGCACACCTGGGGCCTCGTTTATCAATCATGCAGATGCACAAATCTGTGTGTAAACCATACATGGAGTCGTTTCCCCACAAAGTGTGAGATTTATGAATATGAACGCTTGCTTGAGTGTGCATAAATGTATGCACGACCGTGACCATGCTTACGCACAGTGCCAAATGCTGGAATATGGGAACTGCTTGTTGAGTGTAGAATGGGGAAATATACGTTGAAAATGTGTGACATTATTTGAGTAATAATTAAATCATTTTTTTATTTCATTGTATTTCCATTGTGGATTTATGCAACATACCTTGACATGCGATATAATTTGACCGCATCAGTACACGTGTTTCGATAATAATCCATATAAAGTACAGTCGTTTGTTAAACTATTTCGAACATTGTTGAAATGCTATAAAAGCCTGAGCTAATGCGAAATGGCAAGAGCGTTGGCTGATCCTGCTCGGTTTGAAGATTAGGCACACGCTGCATTTTGTAGAGACTGGTGGGACCTTTTCTGCAGAAAGTACAGATTGGCTCATCAGATATCATTGAATTTTGAGAGGATTTAAGACCTACTTTAAAAAGGGTACTTTTAAGGGTACTTGGCAACGGGTACATTTCTGCGTGGGGGCTTGCCGTTCGGCATCTCACAGCCCTTGATGAGCCAATGTTTTGGATGAAGTCATCAGCAACACTTAGCTATACATACAAGTTCCATACACCATCGCACAACACATTGAAGTCAAGAGGGCTTTCTTTGCCATGATGCCAACAACGAGTACCCGAATAGGAACGGAGCAATAGACGGCACCCACATTGCCATCAAATTACCATCCCAAAACTATTTCAACTATGTGAACAGAAAAGGCTTCCACTCTTTATGTGCAGGTTATTATGATGCGCAAAAGACGCTGCTGAATGTGGTGGCGAGGCGGAACGCACGACTCGTTCATTCTGCAGAACAGCAATGTCGGCCTATACGCCTGTCCGAGGGAGCTGTGGAAGATGGATGGCTTATTGGTTAGTGTTACCTACTTATTTTAAGTATATTTGCCATTGCTAAAGCAACTTGAATTGTCATAATGGTCCTCTTTGTAGCCATGTTTTTTTTGTTTTGTTTACTGGTTAAAGCCACAACTGAGCGAGCCAAATAAACTGTTTTGGTTGTACTCACTCTGACACTAGCACCTCTTTTTCAGTCTCAGATTTTTCTTCTTCTTTGCCGTTTTGGTTAGGCTGTTGTATTTCATGGTATGGGGTTGTATATTCCCCGCGTGCTTTAACGTGCTGCTTTTGAAATGAGGTTTGCATTTGAAAATGCCCCTAATTAAACATTGTTTAATTATGTTTATTTAGGGTCATTTTGAAACGCAAACCACCAAGGTCATGCAAGAGCACTGAGGCTGAGAACAATTGGTATTTATAAACGGTTTATCTCCTACCAGTGTGCATGTGATGCTCGTAGGATTGTTTGATGAATCACACCGTTTCTATGCATACACCATTCTAGAGTATTTTAGAGTAGTTTCCATGCAATATTGATAAATGAGGCCCCTGGATTGTACAATATTTGCCCATTTATTATTATTTTTAATTATTCAAGCTCTGTCAAGTTGATCATTCATTGCTAGACAGTCATTTTCAAGTCTTACCATTTTTTTTATTTTTATTTTTGAAACTCCCTAGTCCAGGGTTTCCCAAACTCGGTCCTCGGGACCTCAAGGGGTGCACATTTTGTTTCTTACCCTTGCACTACACAGCTGATTCAAATAATCAACTAATCATCAAGCCGGAGGACAGAGTTTGGAAAATGCTGCCAGGCCTTGCCGATGACAAGCATACCCATAACATGATGCCACCACCACCATGCTTGAAAATATGAAGAGTGATACTCAGTGATGTGTTGTATTGGATTTACCCCAAACATAACACTTTGTATTCAGGACAAAAAGTTCATTTCTATGCCACATTGTTTTAGTGCCTTGCTACAAACAGGATGCACGCTTTGGAATATTGTTATTCTGTACCGGCTTTCTTCTTTTCACTCTGTCATTTAGGTTAGTATTGTGGAGTAACTATGTTGTTGTTGATCCATCCTCACTTTGATCATATCCCACCATTAAACTCGTAACTGTTTTAACATCTCCATTGGCCTCATGGTGAAATCCCTGAGCAGTTTCATTCCTCTCCGGCAACTGAGTTAGGAAGGACGCCTATCTTTGTAGTAACTGGGTGTGTATTGATACACCATCCAAAGCCTAATTAACAGCTTCACCATGCTCAAAGGGATATTCAGCAATTGCTTTTTATTTTATATTTACCCATCTACCAATAGATGCTCTTCTTTGCGAGGCATTGAAAAACATCCCTGGCCTTTGTGGTTGAATCTGTGCTTGACATTCATTACTCGATTGAGGGACCCTACAGATAATTGTATGTGTGTGGTACAGAGATCATTTTAACCACTATTGTTGAACACAGTCTATCCAACTTACTCTGCGATTCGTTAAGCACATTTTTACTCTTGCCACAATAAATGGAATACTTATTAACTTAAGACATGTCATCTTTTAATTTTGTATTCATTTCAAAAATGTTCTACAAACAGAATTATACGGTGTTGGTCAGTGACGCAAAATCTAAATGTAATCTATTTTAAATTCAGGCTGTAACACAACAAAATGCGGGAAAAGTCTATACTTTCTGGAGGATAAATTATTAACATTGGTTATAATGATTTTTATCATTGGTGTGTGAGTCGAGGGCTGGAGATGATAGTATAAAAAATTATATGAGAGTTAATACCGATGTATTCCAATGAGTCTCTATCATCGTCCAAAAGCACATGTCTTCCTGATGCAGAGAGCCCATGTCCATCCCATCCCCTTACCTCCTCAACCCCTTATAACCCAACCCTAACCTTCTCAATGTTCAGGCTGTTCCTGCTGGCAGTGCCTTTTGTTCTATGTAGCCTTTGTGTGTGTGTGTGTGTGTGTGTGTGTGTGTGTGTGTGTGTAACTGGGTTCTTTCTATATGTCATATCTCTTTTCCTTACCAACTTACCTTTATCACCCCCCTCCTACTCCTGCCCTCACAGGGCATATAGAGAGGCCACGCAAACAGATCTGAGACCAGACTACATGTCTGTGATGGAACCCATAAGAATGTGTGTCTGTCTGTTTGTGTCTGTTACATCTGCGTGTGTTACATCTGCGTGTGTGTTATTTATTTTACGTTTCACGCTCTTCAAGATGGCGTTAAGTGTCAGAGGATGGGGCGGCAGGGTAGCCTAGTGGTTAGAGTATTGGACTAGTTAACCGAAAGGTTGCAAGTTCAAATCCCCGAGCTGACAAGGTACAAATCTGTCGTTCTGCCCCTGAACAGGCACTTAACCCACTGTTCCTAGGCTGTCATTGAAAATAAGAATTTGTTCTTAACTGACTTGCCTAGTAAAATAACAAAATAAAAAATAAAAATGTGGACAATCGATGCTTTCCAGCAACTTCTTAGGTTGGTTTATCTGGAGAATTAGATGTGTATATAGTTACCTGTAAAGAAAATGAAGAATTAAATCAAATTGTTATCCTTTAATGAGTCTCTTTCATGTCCTTTTATGAGCTCATTCTCACTTTGTTTCCTGGTCAGGAAAGTTCTCTGGATATACTCATTTCTCTGTGCTGCAGTCTTAATGACTTTCTGTACAGTAGCCAGGCCAGCTTCCTCTATGTCAGTGGCTGTTCCACAATTACCCCGAGTTCAACCAGCTCTTTCTAAAAGGTCTCTAGCTCCTCATTTTGGAGCTTTGTCAAACTCTGAGGAGTTTCCCTTCCATTAATTATGAGTCCCAAAATGGTTTCCTGTGTCTGTGTGTTCCAGAAGTGTGCTCATCCAAGGGTTGAGTGGTAGGAGAGAGCCAGAATAAACATCATTCATTATGAATCAGTATGGTTTGTTTTGCAAAGTTTAACAAAAACATAGAGAAACAGGTCCCATGGATAGTTATGGTAGCTTCAAATGATATATTATTTTTAAAAAACGATTCCTGCTAATAGAAATCAAGTGCACATTAATACTGAGTGGATTTTTGTTTTCCCAACAAACAGTTTTCGATTTTTGATGGTCCAATCTCCGGAAATGAGTTGCGTTCAGCCATTCATTCAGCCGTTCCTATGGGGAACGAATAGGTTTTTTGGGCTGAATGCAAAAATAAGGTCTGAGGTTAACACAGGCTTAGTGGATATTATATGTTTGTTCTATGAGATAATATCACGTGTGCCCAATAAACATTTAGAATTGTTGATGGCCAGATCTTTTGATGTGCACAAACTGCACGTCAGTGTGGTTTGAACATAAATTACAGGCGAGGAAATGTCTGTACGCAATTTATTGTACGCTCCAGAGCACAAACCATAGAGATAGAGGACTCATCTTAGTATATGTTCCGTTAAAGCGTCTGTGACGCCATTAAAGCCATCTCCATTTTAAAGTAGCCTACTCAATTTTCTTCTTCACAATTGGGTGGGACTTCCAACTTCATTGGCTGATCCCTCTTGATGACCCTGTTGGTGCCATGTCCAACCGGGTCATCAGGAGGGATCAGCCAATGAAGTTGGAAGTCCCACCCAGTTGACTACATTAAAATGATCGAAGCCCTCAATGGCGCTGCCCGTGCGTTCAATAC
The DNA here is from genome assembly GCF_036934945.1 of Oncorhynchus masou masou. Classification (NCBI taxonomy): domain Eukaryota; kingdom Metazoa; phylum Chordata; class Actinopteri; order Salmoniformes; family Salmonidae; genus Oncorhynchus; species Oncorhynchus masou. The sequence continues at coordinate 49,268,644 of NC_088217.1, read as the reverse complement.
AACAGGCAACTCTGATATAAACGATGTAAAATCATGACGTCGATGATCTTAAGGTCGGAAAGTCAGAGCTCTCGAAAGTGGCACAAGTTCCTGAATTGAAATTCCGAGTTGAATGACCATTCAAAATGAATTTTCCCAGTTGTATTTCCGTTGCCAGTTGTCTTGAACGCACTAAAGTCTGAAGTCTGATATTTCTTTGGACACTGTGCTAACAAACCCCCAAACGAGCTTCAATGTCATACAACACTCCTTCCGTGGCCTCCAACTGCTTTTAAATGCTAAGTAAAACTAAGTGCATGCTCTTCAACCGATTGCTGCCCGCACCCTCCCTCCTGACTAGCATCACTACTCTGGACGGTTCTGACCTAGAATACGTGGACAACTACATATATCTAGGTGTGTGGTTAGACTGTAAACTCTTCTTCCAGACTCACACTAAGCATCTCCAATCCAAAATTAAGTCTAGAATCGGCTTCCTATTTCGCAACAAATCCTCCTTCACTCATGCTGCCAAACATACCCTCGTAAAACTGACTATCTTACCGATCCTAGACTTCGGGATGTAATTTACTAAATAGCCTCCAACACTCTACTCAGCCAATTGGATGCAGTCTATCACAGTGCCATCTGTTTTGTCACCAAAGCCCCATATACTACCCACCACTGCGACCTGTAGGCTCTCGTTGACTGGCCCTCACTACATATTCTTCGTCAAACTCACTGGCTCCTGGTCATCTATAAGCCTTAGCTAGGTAAAGCCCCACCTTATCTCAACTCACTGGTCACCATAGCAACACCCAACTGTAGCACACGCTCCAGCAGGTATATCTCACTGGTCATCCCCAAAGCCAACACCTCCTTTGGCCGCCTTTCCTTCCAGTTCTCTGCTGCCAATGACTGGAACGAATGGCAAAAATCACTGAAGCTGGAGTCTTATATCTCCCTCTCTAACTTTAAGCATCAGCTATCAGAGCAGCTTACCGATCACTGTACCTGTACACAGCCAATCTGTAAATAGCACACCCAACTACCTCATCCCCATATTGTTGCTTATCCTCTTGCTCTTTTGCACCCCAGTATCTCTACTTGCACATCATCATCTGCTCGCTCATCTATCACTCAAGTGTTAATGCTAAATTGTAATTATTTTTGCCACTATGGCCTATTTATTGCCGTACTTCCCTACTCTTCTACATTTGCACACATTGTACATAGATTTTTCTATTGTGTTATGGACTGAATGTTTGATTGTGTAACTCTGTGTTGTTGTTTTTGTCGCACTGCTTTGCTTAATCTAGTGAGGTGCGCAAATGGAGAGCCAAGGGGTAGGGAGTGATTTGGGATTTATCCAGACAAAATGCCAAGGTGTGTCCTGGACCTCCATACTTTTTGCTTGGCGAACTACATAACAGTATTACAACTATTGGCCCAAATGCCGCGTCTCTATGTCGGCAGATTGAGATACATGTTTACGGGAAACTACTGGAGGTTGATCTGAAGGATGGATATGATTTTAATTCTCATGGCTTGAATCCCGCTAACGGGATCAATATGACAACAGCGAGTGAAAGTGCAGGGTGCCAAATTTAAAACAACATAATTAAAATTCCTCAAACATAGAAGTATTTTACACCATTTTAAAGATAAACTTGTTGTTAATCCCACCACAGTGTCTGATTTCAAAAAGGCTTTACGACGAAAGCACACCAAACGATTATGTTTGGTCTTACAAAAAGCAGAAATAGAGAAAATTAATCACTAACCTTTGATGATCTTCATCAGATGATACTCTTAGGACTTCATGTTACATAATATATGCATGTTTTCTTCGATAAGGTTCATATTTCTATCCAAAAATCTGAATTTACATTGGCGCGTTATGTTTAGTAGTTTCAAAACATACAGTGATTTTGCAGAGAGCCACATCAATTTACAGAAATACTCATAATAAAAGATTAAACTATTATGCATGGAATTATAGATACGCTTCTCCTTAATGCAACCGCTGTGTCAGATTTTGCGCTCATGTGAACGGGTGCGGTCAGCTCTTGCCACTCTGACAGACCACTGACTCATTCAGCTCCCATTCCCCCCTCCTTCACAGTAGAAGCATCAAACAAGGTTCTAAAGACTGTTGACATCTAGTGGAAGCCTTAGGAAGTGCAATTTGACCCCATAGACACTGTATATTCGATTGGCAAAGAGTTGAAAAACTACAAACCTCGGATTTTCCACCTCCTGGTTGGATATTCTCTCAGGTTTTTGCCTGCCATATGAGTTCTGTTATACTCAGACATCATTCAAACAGTTTTAGAAACTTCAGAGTGTTGTCTATCCAAATATATTAATAATATGCATAATATTAGCAACTCTGGGCACCTTATTCATCCAAGCTACTCAATACTGCCCCCAGCCATAAGAAGTTTTAACTAGCTAACGTTAGGATCGTATGGGCAAAGTGGCGACTACTAATGCTGTACAACGGTTAGCTGGTTAGTCAGCTGTTGTTGATTTAGCCAACACAGTAGACCTACTGTCAGCAATAATTGCTCCGTCTTCTCGCTCACGTGCACGATCGAATGTTGAGTGGGAAATAATTGTGCGGTGAACAACTTGTTATTGAGTACGCTCGTGGCCGGCGGATGGACCGTGGTGTATACGGTGCTGGCGGAGGTGGACGTAGTAAGTGTTCTCTGAGAAGTTGTATGTATAGCTACAGCAAAATTTCATGATTTACTTATTTTTTTTATCAGGTGTGATGATGGAGAGTTCCAGCAGGGGGCAGTAAAGTCATGAACAACACTTAACGTTAGCTACCTGTTCATTAATGAAGCGCAAGATTGAATGTTAGAATAATGTTTGGATGTATGCAGTGTCTTGTTTGCCGAAATTCTTTTAAGCCATTGTAGATTTTAAGCCATTTTTTGCACGTGAAAAACACAATTTGACAAATCTAATTGTATTTGTCACTATGTTTTGTAAACAACAGGTGTAGACTAACAGTGAAATGCTTACTTACGGGTTTCTAACAATGTTGCTGTTTAACATGTTTTACCCACAGATCTGCCTACCTGCCACCCCAGGTGGTAGGCTAGTGGTTAGAGCATTGGGCCAGTAACCGAAATGTTGCTGGATCTAATCCCCATCTGTCATTCTGCCCCTGAACAAGGCTGTTAACCCAATGTTCACCGGTAGGCCTTCATTGTAACTAAGAATTTGTTAACCGACTTGCCTAGTTAAATACAACTAAAAATTAAGCGCTGGGCATGTAAAATGTAGTGTTTATATTTCTGCTATGCTGCTTGCTTTGGTACATGCATTGGTATAATCTTAATGCACCCACTGCCTGTTTCTTAGATTCAAATAGCCTAGCTGTAATGTATACTAAAGAATATAGATGCAATGTATACTAAATAATATACACTGCTCAAAAAAATAAAGGGAACACTTAAACAACACAATGTAACGCCAAGTCAATCACACTTCTGTGAAATCAAACTGTCCACTTAGGAAGCAACACTGATTGATAATAAATTTCACATGCTGTTGTGCAAATGGAATAGACAACAGGTGGAAATTATAGGCAATTAGCAAGACACCCCCAATAAAGGAGTGGTTCTGCAGGTGGTGACCACAGACCACTTCTCAGTTCCTATGCTTCCTGGCTGATGTTTTGGTCACTTTTGAATGCTGGCGGTGCTTTCACTCTAGTGGTAGCATGAGACGGAGTCTACAACCAACACAAGTGGCTCAGGTAGTGCAGCTCATCCAGGATGACATATCAATGCGAGCTGTGGCAAGAAGGTTTGCTGTGTTTGTCAGCGTAATGTCCAGAGCATGGAGGCCCTACCAGGAGACAGGCCAGTACATCAGGAGATGTGGAGGAGGCCGTAGGAGGGCAAACACCCAGCAGCAGGACCACTACCTCCGCCTTTGCCCTGCAAAATGACCCCAGCAGGCTACAAATGTGCATGTGTGCTCAAACGGTCAGAAACAGACTCCATGAGGGTGGTATGAGTGCCCGACGTCCACAGGTGGGGGTTGTGCTTACAGCCCAACACCGTGCAGGACGTTTGGCATTTGCCAGAGAACACCAAGATTGGCAAATTCGCCACTGGCGCCCTGTGCTCTTCACAGATGAAAGCAGGTTCACACTGAGCACATGTGACAGACGTGACAGAGTCTGGAGACGCCGTGGAGAACGTTCTGCTGCCTGCAACATCCTCCAGCATGACCGGTTTGGCGGTGGGTCAGTCATGGTGTGGGGTGGCATTTCTTTGGGGGGCCACACAGCCCTCCATGTGCTCGCCAGAGGTAGCCTGACTGCCATTAGGTACTGAGATGAGATCCTCTGACCCCATGTGAGACCATTTGCTGGTGCAGTTGGCCCTGGGTTCCTCCTAATGCAAGACAATGCTAGACCTCATGTGGCTGGAGTGTGTCAGCAGTTCCTGCAAGAGGAAGGCATTGATGCTATGGACTGTTCCCCAGACCTGAATCCAATTGAGCACATCTGGGACATCATGTCTCACTCCATCCACCAACGCCATGTTGCACCACAGACTGTCCAGGAGTTGGCGGATACTTTAGTCCAGGTCTGGGAGGAGATCCCTCAGGAGACCATCCGCCACCTCATCAGGAGCATGCCCAGGCGTTGTAGGGAGGTCATACAGGCACGTGGAGGCCACACACACTACTGAGCCTCATTTTGACTTGTTTTAAGGACATTACATCAAAGTTGGATCAGCCTGTAGTGTGGTTTTCCACTTTAATTTTGAGTGTGGCTCCAAATCCAGACCTCCATGGGTTGATAAATTTGATTTCCATTGATCATTTTCATGTGATTTTGTTGTCAGCACATTCAACTATGTAAAGAAAAAAGTATTTAATAAGAATATTTCATTCATTCAGATCTAGGATGTGTTATTTTAGTGTTCCCTTTATTTTTTGGAGCAGTGTAGATTCATTACACCATCTTAACAAAGTCCTTGGATGTTTCAATTTGAAAGAGTCCACTGTGGGCTGAATCTGTTGACCTTTAGGCTAAGATGACTGATGATGACTGGCTATGATGACTGCCTGTCTGTCCCGTTTGGCCTTGGCTTTCACCTTCATGTGTGTGTGACCTTTGACGTATGACCTCTTGGCTGACCTTACCGGAAGCCACGACGACAGCAGCCTTTTGCTAATAGACCAGGGTGATGGTGAGGAATCCCATTTATATTTTATCTGTTAAAAATAAATATCGCCTAAGGTTGAAGCCATGTTGGCGTCTGTGTTAGACTCCAAACCCGTATCTGGGAGCGTTATCATAGCCTCAAGCTCATTACCATAACGCAACGTTTCCTATTCATGAAAATCGCAAATGAAATGAAATAAATATATTTAAACACAAGCTTAGCCTTTTGTTAACAACACTGTCATCTCAGATTTTCAAAATATGCTTTTCAACCAAAGCTACACAAGCATTTGTGTAAGAGTATTGATAGCCTAGCATAGCATTAAGCCTAGCATTCAGCAAGCAACATTTTCACAAAAACAAGAAAAGCATTCAAATAAAATCATTTACCTTTGAAGAACTTCGGATGTTTTCAATGACGAGACTCTCAGTTAGATAGCAAATGTTCATTTTTTCCAAAAAGATTATTTGTGTAGGAGAAATTGCTCCGTTTTGTTCATCACGTTTGGCTAAGAAAACCCCCCGAAAATGCAGTCACTACAGCGCCAAACTTTTTTCCAAATTAGCTCCATAATATTGACAGAAACATGGCAAACGTTGTTTAGAATCAGTCCTCAAGGTGTTTTTCACAATTCTATTCGATGAAAAATCATTCGTGGCAGTTGGTTTCTCATCAGAGGCAAACGGAAAAACACTGCAGCTGGAGATAACGCAATAATTGTGACGGAGGACACCAAGCGACCACCTGGTAGATGTAGTCTCTTAAGGTCAATCTTCCAATGATATGCCTAAAAATACGTCACAATAATGCAGACACCTTGGGGAAAACGTGGAAAACGTAAGCTGACTCCTAGCTCCTCCACAGCCATATAAGGAGTCATTGCCATGAGGCGGTTTAAAAAAATGCGGCACTTCCTGATTGGATTTTTATCTGGGTTTTTTCTGTAACATCAGTTCTATGGCACTCACAGACAATGTCTTTGCAGTTTTGGAAACGTCAGTGTTTTCTTTCCAAAGCTGTCAATTATATGCATAGTCGAGCATCTTTTCGTGACAAAATATCTTGTTTAAAACGGGAACGTTTTTCATCCAAATATTAAAATAGCGCCCCCTAGTTATAAAAGGTTAACTGTTACATAAGAGAGCAGTTTGCATTCAGTTGGAAGTTAAATGGTATCTGTGGACTGGTGCATTTCTGCCAACTACTGTGGCATCAGTTGGTAGTCGTACATATTTCCTCCCCCATTTTAGTGTTGTGATGTATACCTTTTTGAACAGCAGAATAAATGTAAGCCTGAGGTCGATGAATCAGAGAAATGGGGAAAGAGCGGGAATGCTGTCCATTCCCTGTAACTGCCATGATGCTCAGATGTACATTGGCTGAATGTATGTGTTACTACCTCTGCCAGGGCAATGTTAGACAACATCACTTATTTGTACAATCATGTTAAGGGTCCACACAGGGATAAACGTCCAAGGATGAGTTCTAGTAGCCCCCCTTGAGGTTTCACCCCCAGTGTAGCCTCTGTAGACTCCCCCACTGTGCCATACTGTCTGTTCAGTGTTCTTTTAAAGATAGTAGTGGTTACAGCAGCCGAAGCCGCACTGGCCGGGACAAGTACGGGCCACCTGCACGCACAGAGTACCGCCTTATTGAGAAGAACCTCTCTAGTCACTGCAGCTGGCAGGACCTAAAGGTGAGCGGTGTCACGCCCTGGTCTTAGTATTTTGTGTTTTCTTTATCTATTGGGTCAGGCCAGGGCGTGGCATGGGTTTTTGTATGTGGTGTGTTTTGTCTTGGGTTTTTTTCACATGTATTGGGATGGTAGCTTAGTGGGGTGTTCTAGGTGAATCTATGGCTGTCTGAAGTGGTTCTCAATCAGAGGCAGGTGTTTATCATTGTCTCTGATTGGGAACCATATTTAGGCAGCCATATTCTTTGAGTGTTTCGTGGGTGATTGTCCTTTTGTTCCTTTTCCTGTCCTTATGTCTGTCGTGTACTAGTTTGCACCAGTATTAGGCTGTTTCTGTTTTCGTTACATTTATTGTTTTGTAGTGTTTGTATTTAGTGTGTTTCTTCATTAAACATGAATCTCAATAGCCACGCCGCATTTTGGTCCGACTCTCCTTCGCATATAGAAAACCGTAAAAGAATCACCCACCACAACAGGACCAAGCGGCGTGACAACAGGCAGCGGCAGCAGGAGATACGAAATAAGGATTTCTGGACTTGGGAGGAAATCCTAGATGGAGAAGGACCCTGGGCACAGCCTGGAGAATATCGCCGCCCCAAGGAAGAAATGGAGGCGGCGAAAGCGGAGAGGCGCTGATATGAGGAGGCAGCACGGCAACGCGGATGGAAGCCCGAGAGTCAGCCCCAAAAATTCTTGGGGAGGGGGAGGCTCACAGGGAGTTTGGCGACGCTAGGTAGGAGACCTACGCCAACTTCCTGTGGTTACCGGGGGGCTAGAGAGACCGGGCAGGTACCGTGTTATGCTGTGGTGCGCACGGTGTCCCCAGTGCGGGTGCATAGCCCGGTGCGGTATATTCCAGCTCCGCGTATTGGCCGGGCTAGAGTAAGCGTCGAGCCAAATGCCATGAAGCCGGCTCTACGCATCGGGTCCCCTTTGCGTCTCCTTGGGCCAGCTTACATGGCACCAGCCTTGTGCACGGTGTCCCCGGTTCGCCTGCATAGCCCAGTGCGGGCTATCCCACCTTGCCGCACTGGCAGAGCGACCGGGAATATTCAACCAGGTGAGGTTGGGCAGGCTCGGTGCTCAAGAGCTCCAGTGCGCCTGCACGGTCCGGTCTACCCAGTACCACCTCCACGCACCAGCCCTCCGGTGGCAGCTCCCTGCACCAGGCTTCCTGTGCGTGTCCTCGGCCAAGTACCACCAGTGCCAGCACCACGCATCAGGCCTACAGTGCGCCTCGCCTCTCCAGCGCTGCCAGAGCCTTCCTCCTCTCCTGCGCTGCCGGAGTCTCCTGCCTGTTTAGTGCTGCCAGAGCCTTCCTCCTTTACAGCGCTGCTGGAGTCTCCTGCCTGTTTAGCGCAGCCAGAGCTGTCAGTCTGCATGGAGCAGCCAGAGCTGTCAGTCTGCAAGGAGCAGCCAGAGCTGCCAGTCTGCAAGGAGCTGCCAGTCTGCAAGGAGCTGCCAGTCTGCATGGAGCAGCCAGAGCTGCCAGTCTACAAGGAGCAGCCAGAGCTGCCAGTCTGCATGGAGCAGCCAGAGCTGCCAGTCTGCAAGAAGCCGCCAGAGCTGCCAGTCTGCAAGAAGCCGCCAGAGCTGCCAGTCTGCAAGAAGCCGCCAGAGCTGCCAGTCTGCAAGAAGCCGCCAGAGCTGCCAGTCTGCAAGGAGCTGCCAGTCTGCAAGGAGCTGCCAGTCTGCATGGAGCAGCCAGAGCTGCCAGTCTACAAGGAGCAGCCGGAGCCGCCAGTCTGCATGGAGCAGCCGGAGCCGCCAGTCAGCATGGAGCAGCCGGAGCCGCCAGTCAGCATGGAGCAGCCGGAGCCGCCAGTCAGCATGGAGCAGCCGGAGCCGCCAGTCAGCATGGAGCAGCCGGAGCCGCCAGTCAGCATGGAGCAGCCAGAGCCGCCAGTCTGCCAGGATCCGCCAGTCAGCCAGATCCGCCAGACTCTTCCAGATCCGCCAGTCAGCCAGACTCTTCCAGATCCGCCAGTCAGCCAGACTCTTCCAGATCCGCCACTCAGCCAGGATCTGCCAGAACCGCCAGCCAGCCAAGATCTGCCAGATCCAACTACCTGCCTGAGCTTCCTCTCAGTGCTGAGCTTCCTCTCAGTGCTGAGCTTCCTCTCAGTGCTGAGCTTCCTCTCAGTGCTGAGCTACCCCTCAGTCCCAAGCTGCCCCTCAGTCCCGAGCTGCCCCTCAGTCCTGAGCTGCCCCTCAGTCCCGAGCTGCCCCTCAGTCCAGTGGCGTCCTGGGTGAGGACTACTAGGCCAAGGTCGGCGGCGATGGTCGCCTATCTAAGGACGAGAGGAAAATGGACTCAGACTTTGTTAGAGTGGGGTCCACGTCCCGCCACCGTGGACAGACGCCCACCCGGACCCTCTCCTATGGGTTTTGGTGTGCGGCCGGGAGTACGCACCTTGTGGGGTGGGGGGGGGGTTCTGTCACGCCCTGGTCTTAGTATTTTGTGTTTTCTTTATCTATCGGGTCAGGCCAGGGTGTGGCATGGGTTTTTGTATGTGGTGTGTTTTGTCTTGGGGTCTTTTCACATGTATTGGGATGGTAGCTTCGTGGGGTGTTCTAGGTGAATCTATGGCTGTCTGAAGTGGTTCTCAATCAGAGGCAGGTGTTTATCGTTGTCTCTGATTGGGAACCATATTTAGGCAGCCATATTCTTTGAGTGTTTCGTGGGTGATTGTCCTTTTGTTCCTTTTCCTGTCCTTATGTCTGTCGTGTACTAGTTTGCACCAGTATTAGGCAGTTTCGGTTTTCGTTACATTTATTGTTTTGTAGTGTTTGTGTTTAGTGTGTTTTTTCATTAAACATGAATCTCAATAGCCACGCCGCATTTTGGTCCGACTCTCCTTCGCATACAGAAAACCGTAACAAGCGCTCAAGTCTCCATTTATATTTTATCCGTCCTTCTCTGAAAACTGGGTTCCGAACAACAGCACATGTTACAAGCACACCATTTGTTTTGGTTGACAGGACTTCATGCGCCAAGCTGGTGAGGGGACCTATGCCGACGCCCATAAGGAGAGGACCAATGAGGGGGATTGAGTTCAGATCACGCTCGGACATGACGAGGGCCCTGGACAAGCTGTACAGCACTGACATCAATGGGAGGAAGATCTGCCTGGTGGAGGACAAGCCTCGCCGCCGACGCTCCTCTTCTGGCAGCTGCTCTAAGTCTGGACTTACATCACCTCAGAAATGCAGGCATTGGGTCCTTACTGCCCTAATGTGGAAGGTGTTGCAGGTTTCATTTGCTATCATTCTAGTACCAAAGCTGGTAATTTACCCAGGCTTACAATGTGTTTGATCTCCCAGGTCTCGTAACAGACGTCGCTCTCGCAGAAGGAGCTGCAGATGTTCTGGCAGCTATCCAGGTCACTCTCGCGGAAATAACACTGACCAAATTGCATCTGCCCTGCCCAAGAACTCCAATACTTCATGTGGCTGGGGGAGTTGCATAGATTAATACATAGTTCATCCCAGAGGGGAAATTTCAATGTAACACAGCAGCATACTGACAAGCACACATACTTTACAAGACAACTACACAAATACAAGACCTAGTTTACATTCCTGTGTGTTTGTCCTCCACCGGTCACTCTCATGCTGTGAACAGCACTCTTGCACCAGATCCGACCACAAATCCTGTTCTCGATCCGTGAAGAAGTCCCACTCTAAGTCCCAGACCTGTTCCAATTCCCGCTCTAGCACCAGGACGTCCCGTTCCAAGTCCCGTTCTCGCTCTGGCACGCAAGTCTCACAGCTGCTCGGCGAGCCACAAATCTCGCTCTCGCACAAGCAAGTTTCACTCTAAAGTGAAGTCTGAGCGGGGAACCAGAGGCTATTCCAAGGATGTCTGTCAGCGAGAATTCCCAGAGTCGTTCTCCACCAACCCACAGAGAATGGAGATGGAGAGCGGTCCAAGTCTCCCTTCCCACAAGAAGACCTTCACCAATCCAAGTCCCCCGCCAAGCACCCAGCTTCTGGATCCGCCTCACGCTATAAATCCTGGTCCCGATCGGCTTCCCGAGATTAAATGCACTTGTTTATTTTAAGTAGGAAGTAGGAAAGATTGTTTAAAAATAAATCACGGCTCGAATGCAGGTACAAGTGTTTCAATTTGTCCCTTTCTGAGCACTTGGCTGTGATTCCAAGTGTTGAGAACCAGGCTGAAAGATTGTAGATTACTATAGAATGCATAGTATTTTATTTATTGAACCGTTAGGCAAGTCAGTTAAGAACAAATTCTTATTTACAATGACTGCCTACCCCCGGCCAAGCCCGAACCCGGACGACGCTGGGCCAATTGTGCGCTGCCCTATGAGACTCCCAATCACGGCCAGTTGTGATACAGCCTGGAATCGAACCAGGGTCTGTAGTGATGCCTCTAGCACTGAAATGCAGTACCTTAGACCGCTGCGTCACTTCCAAGTTGTTCTCAGTTTCCTTATCTTTCTGAGATTGCTTATGCGTCATGTTAAAGATACTGGTTGATGTTGGTCTTTCAAGAGGAAATTCATTCTTACTTCTAATTTTAAATGTCAACACTGTCTGCGTTGCTTCATTGAATCTCTGGTATTCGATTATCAAATCGTGATTGCTATGGCATTAAAATAATACCTTGCCATCTACCTATCTTGACAAATCTAAAATAGAAGGAAATGAAGACCCAACAATCACCCAACAATCTTTTCCCATATAAATGGTTCTCCCTATGATTCAGTTACTTTCTCTGAAATGTTTTGATTAATTTTTCTAGTTTATACATTTGGCAGGATTGTTGGTTTATTTATTGGTTTTCTTTCCTATTGGTGTAGTTGATGCTGTCTGTATAGTCTAGACAGTTGTCCTTTGAGCATTTGAGTATTGACTGACATACAGCATTACTATGGTGTATTGGCTATTTTCAAAGAAGATGTATGGGAAATCATGTCGCTGTTTGCTCTGAGATATCTGATTTAGGGGTGGAAATAAGTCTTAAATAAAAATTTAAAAAATGTGTTAAGCACACATGTTTATTAACAGTCTTGACATGTTTGGCTTTGACTGTCTTATTTGAAATGGTCACCATAATAAGATGTACCTAATTAATTGCAATAAAATGTGTGCAGACACGCAGTGTGTCAAATAATATGTGCAGGTTGGTTTGTTTCAAAAGGAAATATGTAGAGACAACTAAGCTACAGTATTAAATTCCTGGGCCCTTTTGGTGAATGCACCTTTGAATTAGTAGTTTGAGCGTGTCAACTCTGTATACATGCCACATGTTACCATGTGGGTTTGCGTAGTACTAGTTTACAGTGATACAACATGTTGCGTGCAAACGAGTTTACGTCAGTGCTCTGGATGTCCAGCATCAATCCATTTCTTACACTTTTACATACCCGAGAATCTTCTCTGAATTTACGCTGTTTTCTCGTAGATTTTTGGACATAAGACTTGGCCAAAGATACATATTCATCTGAGACTTGAAAATAAGCTGTAGGTTATTTGGCAAGTCACAGATTCTTGCGAGGACTGAATACCAATAGCCTACCTGAGAACACCTGAGGAAAAAAGTCCTCTACACACAAGAGGGTAAGATCCTTGACCAACTTAATGCTCATGTATTGTTTTTATTTTACAGTTATATTTTGTACATTTGTTTTTGTATACTGCTGACTTTTATTGATTTCTAGCAATGAGTGTCTAGGTGGTTTCAAGTCAGTATTTAAAAAAATGTAGAAGTTATTTTGAGCTCACTTATATTTGATGGTACAAATAAATAATCCATTTCTGTTCAAATGCCTTTGACTCCCACCCTGATAGGCACAGAAAAGAGACATGGATAATTGGAGTCAGGTATATTTGAATGTATATTTTCCAATCACTTTTATTTTCACAAAATGACATGGGTGTGTGATGGTTCCTCATTTGTATACCTATTATTTGTCCCCTCTACAATCAATTGAATCAGTGAACATGGCACTGTTCACTTCAAACCATTTAGCACAGTAATATTGTCTCCTCAAATTGCTTCACAGCTTCAATCAGCAAACTCCATTGATGTCAACCTTGGTCACTCACACAATCACCAGTGAGTAACCAAGCTTTATGATAATAAGCAATGTGGATGCACACACTTGGATCACTGTTGCAGTCCACACTTCAGGTCATGATTGCCTAATGCAAATATTTAAATACTGTCTGTAGATGTTGCAAATCGGTAAGAAGTGAACACTAAACACACATACTAATTAGTGATATATATTTTTTTTATACAAGTTAGTAATTAATTGTTATTTAACCCATATTTTACCAGATAAATTGACTGAGAAATCATTCTCATTTACAGCAACAACCTGGGGAATAGTTACAGGGGAGGGGGGAGGGGGGGGGGGTGAAAGAGCCAATTGGAAACTAAGTTGAGAGGTAAAGCAAGTTCAGTCAGGAACTAGTGTAAAGGAAGCGATTAAGGGCAGGCCGCTGACGCCAGAGGGAATTAGTAAACCCATGTCTCTCTCTAGCTATTTTCTGTAATCCACCACCTGCAGCATATAGCCAACACTCAGTGGATAGTCATTGACAGAGGAAACATCACAACAATGATGTTATTGTTATCAACACCAGCATGCGGTCTGATCGAGAGATGACCCTCCCAGGCTTTATCATGGTTCTCACCCAAAAAATTAAATATAGCAGATCCTCTGTTATTGACATGATTTAACTTGTTGACAGAACCCCGAGGATGTGTCACTATTTTGGCAACTACACTGGTATTGGTGATATCTGTGGGTGACATGGAAAGGCTTTCCACAGAACAAAGAGATACCAGCAAAGCCTTGCCTATACATTTTAAAATCTAAAGACACATTGTATACTATTGTACAGTTTGCTACTAAAGCCATTTCCCTCTTTCTCCCACACCATTGCCTCTTACGTTTTAGTGCCAAGCCATCAGACTTTGAAATCCTGGCTATAATTGGGAAAGGAACATTTGGGAAGGTATGGTCATCTTTGGCAGTGCTCTGTAAATTGACAAAAAAAAAATGCTGTTGGTGTATAACCAACCATTTATATACTTTACTTTGTGTTATTACCTTATTATTAATAAATGTTGTTGTGTCCCCAGGTTCTTCTTGCCAAACTGAAATCTGACAACAAGTTCTATGCTGTGAAAGTGCTGCAGAAAAAAATCATACAGAGGAAAAAAGAGGTTCCACGAGTTTCACATAATTCCGAATATAACAGTAGATTTTTTTTTTGAAAGATACAAAACATGCTGTCGGTAGGAGTGGGTTTAACAATAATGATTCACAATTGCTGTATTTATTTGCCGCTGGATTCTTCCATGTGAAGCAAAAGAACATCATGGCAGAGAGGAATGTGCTGCTCAAGAGTATGAAACATCCCTTCCTGGTGGGGCTCCACTACTCGTTCCAGACCCCAGAGAAGCTCTACTTTGTCATGGATTACATCAATGGAGGAGAGGTAATGTATGGAGTAAAGACATAGGCTCTTTTTTTTTTTTTAATTTTGTACAACATTTTAATTTTCCTTCTACTTTTGATATTCTACTGTAGCTTTTCTATCACCTTCAGAGAGAGCACTGCTTCTCAGAGCCAAGGGCTCGCTTCTACACGGCTGAGTTGGCCAGTGCCATCGGCTACCTACACTCGCACAACATTGTTTACAGGTCAGTCACACCCTCTCAACTATGTTGACAACTAAGTCTCACCCACTTAGCAGGATTCACAGGTCATTCACAGTAAACCCACATGTTCTCTGCTGGTTTCCATGGCTCCCTTTGACCTTTGGAAGGTCATTCTGTCAGCAGTGCCTTTAGGCTGTACAGAAGGTTCTCTGTTTAAAAAAAAAAAAACCCACAATTTTCTCTGTTGTAGAGACTTGAAGCCTGAAAATGTGCTGTTAGACTCCGAGGTAAGTGTATGTATATCATGAATTCACGACTAGCGTTATATTAGTTCTCCGTGGGTTGAACGAGGTCGCCCTGATGTTTTGATTTGGACCTTCTCCAGGGCCATGTTGTGTTGACTGACTTTGGCTTGTGTAAAGAGGGGATAGACCCGGAGTCCACCACCTCCACTTTCTGTGGAACCCCAGAGGTAAGTTTTGATTTCTATTGTATATCCTACAGTCCCCCCATTTCCCTTAGTCACTGTGTCCACTGACACCGCCTTTTGCTCTGTAGTATTTGGCTCCGGAGGTGTTGAAACAGCAGCCCTATGACCACACGGTAGACTGGTGGTGTCTGGGAACTGTACTTTATGAGATGATATATGGGCTGGTGAGCATACCCTCTGAAAGGCCTATTCACGTGCACTTTGCTGTAATGAATTATGGTTCTGCGTACTATAGTAATGTATTTATCATTTTCCAAACCAAGTCGGCCACACCTCATTGTGAGTATCAACTCATTTTGTCCTCTGTTCCTTCCAGCCCCCTTTCTATAGCCAGGATATGTCTGAGATGTATGACAACATCCTCCACAGGCCCTTGAGTGTGCCAGGGGGGGCCAGCTCTGTGGCGTGTGACCTGCTGATGGGCCTCCTACAGAAAGACCAGCATCGCAGGCTGGGTGCTATCGCAGACTTTGTGAGTGAACATGTCACAATACACAGGATGAGAATGTCCTCACCGGACAGTCTACTTTCTCTCTCTTTCCTAGAGTTAACGCACGTGGAGACACATACACACAGACCCACTCCAGAATCACTAGAACCTCATTTATCATCTGATTTACTTAAAGGGATGCTCCAGAGCTTTTGTATAACTTCAGCCAGTAGTTTTGAAAGTAGTGCCAACGAGGCAAAACGGGTCCCCGAAATTTGGGCACAATTGTGTACAACATCATCCATTTCATATGATATGTTACATCCTGCAAAAACAAATGTTTGTAAGCCCTTTAAAATACAGGATTGCATCTTTAACAAAAGGCACATCTCAATAGGTGGTCCAGGTGTCCTCTGATAGTGATACGTGGGTTGACTCATAAACCACAGTCTACGTGCCTGGCAGGCAGTATAAGTTAATAGACAAATAACAAAGAGAGTTTCAAACCTCCCTGCCAATAACAGCTTGTTTTCAGGTTACATATCCTTCCAATTAGGCCCCTCCAACTCGGCCCCTCACTCAGACCACCCCCAGACTGTCCAAGCAAAATTGTTGCTTGAGAAAGTTTTTTTTTTTTTTGCAAAAAAGTTTTTGTTTATTTTTTTACAAGGAAAACGATGACAGAAAGGTACTTAATTGTTACCCAGTAAATTATATGATATCAAGATAAATCAAAAAAATCAAATTTTTTAAATTTATTTTATACACATGGTTAGCAGATGTTAATGCGAGTGTAGCGAAATGCTTGTGCTTCTAGTTCCGACAATGCAGTAATAACCAACAAGTAATCTAACTAACAATTCCAAAACTACTGTCTTATACACACAAGTGTAAGGAGATAAAGAATATGTACATAAAGATATATGAATGGGTGATGGTACAGAGCAGCATAGGCAAGATACATATACACACAGTATATACATATGAGATGAGTATGTAAACAAAGTGGCATAGTTAAAGTGGCTAGTGATACATGTATTACATAAAGATGCGGTAGATGATATAGAGTACAGTATATACGTATACATATGAGATGAATAATGTAGGGTATGTAAACAGGGTATGAAAACGGCTGCTTTGAGCCTTGAAAATATTTTTGTCTTTCACATGCAGCTCGAAGTTAAAAACCATACTTTTTTCTCGACGATAAACTGGGATGACCTTTACCATCGGAGAATCAAACCTCCATACAACCCCAACGTGGTAAGTGTGTAAAACAAATTTGATTTCAGTACTGTTTTTCGTCTAATTTCGATCCATAACATACATACACAATTAATATAACATTCATTCAGCGTTTTCTGCTGTGCTAAACCTTTTGTCTCAACAGAAAGGCCCAGCAGACATGCAGCATATTGATCCAGAGTTCACCAAAGAGATGGTGTCAGGCTCTGTGGGGGTTACCCCTGAATTCTCCAACTTATCAACCAGCAGCCCAAATGCTTTCACTGGCTTCTCCTATGTCTCCAGTGATGACAACTTCCTCTAGGACATTCAGATTCTACATTGCTGCCACCCAAAAGAACCAAACTTCTCCCGCCCACTTTGTTAAAATGCACCCCTAATGCATCCCTAATGCATTGGCTCTTCGATGACTTTGTAATTGTATTTGTAAAGCTATTATAATATCTCATGCAGAAATGAACAATGCAAATAAAGAAAAAAAATGCAAATAGGCTAGGATTTTCAAGGCAATGATAGATAAATCATTCCCTGAAATATATGAATGGGGAGTTAATTGTTAACATGTGACATCAGTTTGGATGTTATAATAAATATTTGGTTCTGTTATTTGTGGGTTTACCATACATATCTCAAGAAAATCATTGCAAATCTCTATGCTTCAAAATGTATATGGTAGCCTCAGAAATAAACAGATTGAGGTGACCAGATTTTGGAAATGAAAAACCGGGACATTTTTGTAGCACAAAATATATATGATAATTTTAAAAAAGTAATTTAACTACATTCAGGCTAAACTGTTTGGACACTACAGACGACTTTGTGAGAAGACTGATTTTCAGGATATTTCATGGTCTGACACCGTTCCAGCTCTGCCACCTTTCACCACAGATGCGGAATTGTTACATAGGCCGATGTGGTGGATTGAGATGCACCCAATGAAAAAAAGAAATTGATATCACTTGCTTAAAACTGGCAGATTTTTATGGGGATTATTTTATTAGGCTATGCTGAACGAAAATATAAACGCAACAAATTCTAAGATTTTACAAAGTTTCAGTTCATATAAGCAAATCAGTCAATTGAAAGAAATTACTTAGGTGAAGGTGCAGGTGAAGAAGCTTGATATGGAGGTCCTTGGCTGGTGTGGTTACACAGGGTCTGTGGTTGTGAGACCGGTTGGATGTACTGCCAAATTCTCTAAAAGAACGTTGGAGGCGGTTTATGGTAGACAAATTAACATTCAATTCTCTGGCAACGGCTCTAGTGGACATTCTTGCAGTCAGCATGCCAATTGTACGCTGCCTCAAAACTTGAGACATTATTTTGTGTGACAAAACTGCACATTGTAAAGTGGCATTTTATTGTCCACTGCACAAGGTGCACCTGTGTAATGATCATGGTGTTTAATCAGTTTCTTGATATGCCACACCTGTCAGGTGGATGGATTATCTTGACAAAGGAGAGCTTCTCACTAACAGGGATGGAAACAAATTTGTGAACAACATTTGAAATAAATAAGCTTTTTGTGCATATGAAACATTTCTGGGATTTTTTTGTGTGTGCATGAAACATGGGACCAACACTTTACATTGCGTTTATATTTTTGTTGAGTGTAGATCTCTCGGTGAGAGCATATGCCATCTATAGAAAACCCTCCCTTGAGTTCCCCTGTTATTTTGGACTTCGGCAGAGCAGTAAAAGTGCTGTTCACAGTCAAAAGATCGTGTAGCTGGTCGACTAAATTGTCAATGTGAGGACGGAGACAACTAGAGGAGAAGAGGCTCTTCAGGCTCCGGATGCTACATCCTCCCGGCTGAGCACCATCCTCTCCATTAGCTCCAATACAGGCATTTCTGCAGTACTAAATCCCTCTGCATCTGACCAGTTTGCAAGGCTGTTTCTGTCACTTTCGGCCACTCTTTTCACTGAAGAGACCTCCTTCCTGGTGGTGTAGACTCTGCAGTGGGGTTTCTGGGGTAGTGATAATGCTAGTACCCCTGTCACTTCCAGAAGTGCTCATAGTAGCGACAGTCTTCTGGGTCTCATCAATTGAGAAAGTGGTGCTAAAGTTGTTGTCCTGGAACAAGCCTTGGACAAGCCTTCATCAACACGTCCTTCCTGCGGCATGAACCCAACGTTGTAGAGCATTGCTCCAATGGTAGAGGATCGTCTGATTCTGACTGAAAGACTTCCCTGACCTCAGTGATCTCCCTAGAGGGTTCAGAAACTGTACTAGACCCAGCGTCCTCTGCTGACTCTTGCTAGAAGATGGCAGTTCAACAAGTAGCCTGTGCTCTTGTTGTGCTCCCTTGTTACTCTGTTTAATCCCTTTGGAGATACTCCTCAGTTTCACTGACATGGCACAAAGGACAATGTTAGAACGACATTTAAATGATCTACTTCCTTCCTCATTACCACAGATGTCTGCTGAAGGGGTGATCAATGGAACTCCATGGCCCTCAACAGCTGCCAACCCATCTTCGCTATAATGCTTGGCAGATCCCACCATAGCAAGTAATTACAATCTAAGCAGGTTATTTGGAGGGCCCTAGACAGAGCTGCATTGATCTGCTGCACGACCACTTTTACAATGGCTCTGGCAGAGACACTCTGGAGAAGCTCTTGCTCTAGTTGGCTAGCTGCTGGGTAGATGTCCTGCAGCGCTTCAATCACTCTGCCCGGGACATCTGTGTATATCATATCGACTGGCACCTTGACCTCCACCTCATCACATGTATCCATCCTCAGGACCCCTTGGTACTGGAGCTGCTCAAAACACTTCCCTGAGTTGTTACCCGGTGTTTACCATAGATGTAAGGGGCACTAGAGTAAATACAGGAGATGAGATGTCTTACACTCGTCTTACACATTGGACATCATAGCGTTATCATAGTGATACAATAAAGTAATCAAGTAATGACTAGGCACTGGCACTGAGTCAAAGCTTGGCATACATCCAAGTGAGCTCCTAGCTGAGGACAGACCTCGGTTTCCCTGGAAGGAAGCATTCATATAACATTTGATTGCACATTGAGTTTGCAAAGTATTGTCGATGATGAAATTCATCAATACAATGAGTAAAAAAGCAAGAGCTAAAAGCGTTTGATGACAGTCCCATTGGCTTTAAAGACGGTCCGACAGGTTATTTGTAAGAAATGCACCGATGGCAACAATAAATGATTGTTACATTTAGAGCTAACCCCATTTAGTCGACTGGTCTATTGTTTAGTCAATAGGCTGTTGCTCGACCAAGATTTTTTATCCGAGCAGTTGCAAATACACTACATGACCAAAAGTATGTGGACACCTGCTCGTCGAACATCTCATTCTAAATTCATAGGCATTAATATGGAGTTGGTCCGCCCTTTCCTGCTATAACAGTTTCCACCCTTCTTGGAAGATTTTCCACTAGATGTTGGAACATTGCTGCGGGGACTTGCTTCCATTCAGATTTAATGAGGTTGGATGATTTTAATGTTGTGCGATTTAGGCCTGACTTGCAGTTGGAGTTCTAATTCATCCCAAAGGTGTTCGATGGGGTTGAGGTCAGGGCTCTGTGCAGGCCAGTCAAGTTTTTACACGCCGATCTCTTTAATCGGCTCATTGCACTCTAGCGACTTCTTGTGGTGGTCCAGGGCGCATGCAGGCAGACTTCAGTCGAACAGTGTTTCCTCCTCCACATTGGTGCATTGGCTTCCGGGTTGAGTGGGCGGGTGTTAAGAACCGTAGTTTGGCGGGTCATGTTTTCGGAGGATGCATGACTTGACCTTCGCCTCTCCCGAGCAAGGTTGGGGAGTTGGAGTGATGGGACGTTCGTAAATGGATCGCAATTGGATAATCATGAAATTGGGGAGAAAAAGGTGGTAATATACACCGCTCAAAAAAATAAAGGGAACATTAAAATAACACATCCTAGATCTGAATGAAATAAATATTCTTATTAAATACTTTTTTCTTTACATAGTTGAAAGTGCTGACAACAAAATCACACAAAAATTATCAATGGAAATCAAATTTATCAACCCATGGAGGTCTGGAATTGGAGTCACACTCAAAATTACAGTGGAAAACCACACTACAGGCTGATCCAACTTTGATGTAATGTCCTTAAAACAAGTCAAAATGAGGCTCAGTAGTGTGTGTGTGGCCTCCACGTGCCTGTATGACCTCCCTACAACGCCTGGGTATGCTCCTGATGAGGTGGCGGATGGTCTCCTGAGGGATCTCCTCCCAGACCTGGACTAAAGTATCCGCCAACTCCTGGACATGATGTCCCAGATGTGGTCAATTGGATTCAGGTCTGGGGAACTGGCGAGCCAGTCCATAGCATCAATGCCTTCCTCTTGCAGGAACTGCTGACACTCCAGCCACATGAGGTCGAGCATTGTCTTGCATTAGGAGGAACCCAGGGCCAACCGAACCAGCATATGGTCTCACAAGGGGTCTGAGGATCTCATCTCGGTACCTAATGGCAGTCAGGCTACCTCTGGCAAGCACATGGAGGGCTGTGCGGCCCCCCAAAGAAATGCCACCCCACACCATGACTGACCCACCTCCAAACCGGTCATGCTGGAGGATGTTGCAGGCAGCAGAACGTTCTCCACGGCGTCTCCAGACTCTGCCACGTCTGTCACATGTGCTCAGTGTGAACCTGCTTTCATCTGTGAAGAGCACAGGGCGCTCTTGGTAGTGCCTCCATGCTCTGGACACTACGATGACAGACACAGCAAACCTTCTTGCCACAGCTCGCATTGATGTGCCATCCTGGATGAGCTGCACTACCTGAGCCACTTGTGTTGGTTGTAGACTCCGTCTCATGCTACCACTAGAGTGAAAGCACCGCTATCATTCAAAAGTGACCAAAACATCAGCCAGGAAGCATAGGAACTGAGAAGTGGTCTGTGGTCATGACCTGCAGAACCACTCCTTTATTGGGGGTGTCTTGCTAATTGCCTATAATTTCCACCTGTTGTCTATTCCATTTGCACAACAGCATGTGAAATGTATTGTCAATCAGTGTTGCTTCCTAAGTGGACAGTTTGATTTCACAGAAGTGTGATTGACTTGGAGTTACATTGTGTTGTTTAAGTGTTCCCTTTATTTTTTTAGCAGTGTATATATATAGTATAGTATAGTATATATATACACTGCTAAAAAAATAAAGGGAACACTTAAACAACACAATGTAACTCCAAGTCAATCACACTTCTGTGAAATCAAACTGTCCACTTAGGAAGCAACACTGATTGACAATACATTTCACATGCTGTTGTGCAAATGGAATAGACAACAGGTGGAAATTATAGGCAATTAGCAAGACACCCCCAATAAAGGAGTGGTTCTGCAGGTCATGACCACAGACCACTTCTCAGTTCCTATGCTTCCTGGCTGATGTTTTGGTCACTTTTGAATGATAGCGGTGTGTATATATATATATATATATATATATATATATGATGCTGTTGTTGGGCTTACAAAGAAATGGTATTGAAATTCAGTTCTGTTAGATTCCGGCTCATACAGGAGTTTATGGAAATGATCTAGTAGATATAATAGTGAAAAAAGCTGTGAAAAATAATATTGTGGATATACAGGTGCAGTTTGGTAGAGGGGAAATTAAAACATTGATTCTGAAAAATGGGTTAGATTGCTTGCAGAGACCCTGGGATGAAAGTAGTAAAGGCAGATATTTTTATAGTACAAGGAAATCTGTACGGGAGATAGTGTCATATAATGGAAGGAAGTTATGCTAGGGCATACAGGTTTGAATAACTCTTTGAAATTGATAGGGAAACATGGTACTGGAAGGTGTAATGGCTGTATGGTAGAGGAAACAGTTGAACATATATTATTTTGTGGAATGTATGATGTTGAACGGGAGAGGTCGTTTGACAGGGTCAGAGAGGTTGGTCGGGATAGGGGAGTGGGTGATATTTTGGGTGGTGGTGATGGGAGTAGCCAGGTTTGTAGGGAATTATTTTATTTTATTAGAAATTCAGGGTTAGTTAAGAGAATATAGTGATGTAGATAGGTCGTGACTGATATCACACTCCAGGTGGATGCGTATGCACCTGTCAGTTGGTTGCAATTTGCCAATAAAAAGAAGAAGAGAGGCCCAACTCGGTGGAAAGATGGGACACAGCCGGTTAAATAAGACTTTAAATGTGATAGGAAAGCGTGATTATTGACAGGAAAAAGAGACCGTGGGGCATGTATTGCTACAGTGTGGGCAGTATCCGCGAGGAAGAGAGAACCTGCGTCTGTGATCCCTTCTCCTGTTGCTATGCATGTAGCGCCCATGGTTACTCTTGTGGATCAGTTTTGTACCCACAATGCACCGTTTTGAGCCACTGGAAGATGGTTTCTTGAGGTATTTAACTAGCCAGCTAACTTCACTTACAACGATTATTATCCTTTAAAAAAAAAATAGAAATCCGTTAATATTTTAAGATGCATTAGTGATTTAGCTACTTTGTTCAAATATAGAAAGAAACAGCAAATTATTGTTACTTCAACACTTTGCTCGCTAGTGACGATTTGTGTAAGTTAGATAGCTAACTTAGCTGCTAGCTAGCTAACGTTGAGTAGATCATCATATAGCTACGCAATGCAATAATGTAACAGCGTGTTTGTCACAGGTTTTTAAATAGAAGTTAACATACAATGGAGAAGGAGCAGCGCAGCAGTGTTGTTTTTAACGCATCCAAGAGAGAACTGTTCACTGCCAACAATGGTTACAAGTCCCTGCAGAAGAGACTCAGGGCACAATGGAAGATTCAGAGGTAAGTTAACGTTAGGAAGCTAGTTAGCTGACTATATTGTTTGCTGTAACTACATAAGAACAATGCATTGTAGTCACGTATTTGTCATCATAATAAGGTTACTTACTCATATATGTGGTTTTATGTTTGTTCCTGCACAGCATGAAAGAGGAGCTCTCCTTGGAGAAGTTGAATGGTGTGAAGTTGTGGATTACTGCTGGCCCCAGGGAAAAGTTCACTGCAGCTGAGGTGTGTTGCTGGTCAGTTGTAAAAGGTCAAATTACATGCCTTTGGATGGAGTTTTGGGCAGGGTAATCAAGATATTCAAATAACAGATTTAAAAGTTTCATATCAAAGTTTGATGTGTCCCTGCATTGCAATTCTGCAGCAACACATTCCACTAATATAGAACATTTTTCTGTCAACCTAAACACTGTATGTTGGTTGCTTTATGTTTTGAGTCAGACGTTGATTCGCCCTCTCTTGTTCAGTTGGAGGTCCTGAAGCAGTACCTGGATGGGGGAGGAGATGTCCTTGTGATGCTGGGTGAAGGAGGGGAGATGAAGTATGACACCAATATCAACTTCCTCCTTGAGGAGTTTGGGATAATGGTCAACAATGGTGAGGATCATATGAGAATAGACCTTGTGACTCTGATTGTGGTCATCCAGATATTTCACTGTCAGAGTTTTATTGATGATGAGTGTTTTGTCTTCATTCTCTGTTTTACTGTAGATGCTGTCGTGAGGAATGTTTACTACAAGTATTTCCATCCAAAAGAAGCACTTGTGTCCAATGGTGTTCTGAACAGGTTAGTTGATTAACCATTTAGACATTTGGATATTTGCTGTGTCCCAAAGTAATAGTGCTTTTATCATTACTTTCTTGTCAATGCCAATTAAGTAAATGTAGCAGAAAATGATAATGGGGTTGATACTTTCACAAGCTATGAGACACATTCATTGTTGCGCTACTGTACAAGCATCTCGCTTTTAATCCTTTAGAGAGATCAGTCGGGCTGCAGGCAAAGTGGTGACAGGGATCATCGAAGATGAAAGTGTCGGGAACAATGCACAGTAGGTCTTCTCGGTTTTCATGTCATCATTGCCAAGTGTATGTTTGTTTTCATGTTTATAACTGTCAACACTCACCAGACAACAGAAATATTATCCCAATTTCATGTTTAATCATATCATATGCCAAACATAAACAAACAGCCAGATTTGCCAAAAGCGGTTGGTCCTTGTTAAACAAGCAAAACAATGAGTGAAACAGTGATTGCAGTTTGGCTTGTCCAGTGCCCCCCTGGTAAAAAAAAAAATCAACCTATATTCTTAATGTGTACTTGAACAGGGCCCTCACATTTGTGTACCCGTATGGAGCGACACTGAGCGTGATGAAGCCTGCTGTGGCTGTTCTCTCCACTGGGTCCGTCTGCTTCCCCCTCAACAGGCCTGTCCTCGCCTTCTATCACGTCAAGGTGAGGAGCTCCCGTTGACCTCCTGCCAACACAATACAACATGATCATGCATTGTTTTTCAAAGATACAGTATGTCAGTTATTTACTAGTTGTGTCAATTTTTTATTTTTTTGTAATTTAGGAGGCAGGCAAATTGGCAGTGATGGGGTCCTGTCACATGTTCAGTGACCAGTACCTGGACAAAGAGGAGAACAGTAAAATAATGGTGAGTGGAGTGTCTGTCTATAAACACTCAGACTTGTCACGTTTGAGAGCCAATAATGTAGGCTCTTTTACCCTTTTCACACGATCATGCCAACCCAACTGCAATGTGTTGGTTTAGAGATTTTTGTCCTTTCCAGAATCGTTCCAGCAACTATGATGGGTGCATAAACAGGCCAGGGCAGTACAGCATGGCTGTGCATATCTTTGCTCAGTTGTGTGAAAAGGGTATTTGACGACTTCCTGATGGGAGGCTTGTTAACGTCTTCACAGTAACACAAGAATAGTTGTGAGAGTGTGATCCATATAGCACCGCAATGGTAATGGTTGGTGATCCCCTATTTGATCCCCTACAGACTCCATTCGGTTGTAATGTGCCCTTTCTCTTTTTGTTATACAGGATGTTGTTTTCCAGTGGCTCATGGGTGATAACATTATTCTGAACCAGATAGATGCAGAGGACCCCGAGGTGAGAAGCCAAGGCATGTTTTAGGATCTGCCGTTTTACCTTTGAGTCCTAGAAGTGACACTTCACGTTCTGTTTGGCTCAGATCACAGATTACACCATGCTGCCAGACACAGGCTGCCTGTCTGAGCGACTGCGAGTATGCTTGCAAGAGGGAGAGGAAAATCCAAGAGACTTTACCTCCCTGTTTGACATGTCTCTACTCAAACTATCAACAAACACGTTGCCCCAAGTCATCAGGTGAGAACACATACTGCTTTATAAACTGGAGACATCAGTTTTCACTACAGTAGGTCATAGTGGAAGTGGGTACAGGCTGTTTTGTCTTCCATGCCTGTATGTTTAAATCATTAAATTAAATAAAATTGTATTGGTTGTGTACACATCATTTCCAGATGTTATCACAGGTGCAGCAAAATGCTAATGTTTGTAGTTCCAACAGTGCAGTAATACCTAATAATACACACACATCCCAAAATAAAATAAAGGAATTAAGAAATATCAGAACGAGCAATGTCAGAGTCCAGAATAGAAATGTATATGATGGTGTGTATAGACAGTAGATGAATAGAAAAGGTATGTACAGCAGTAGTTAAATACGATGAGCCTTGACTGGAATACAGTAGATACGTAAGAAGTGGGTGAAACAGTATGTAAACATTATTATAGTAACCAGTGTTCAATTACTATGTACATAGGGCAGCAGTCTTTAAGGTGCAGGGTTGAGTACCGGGTGGTAGCCGGCAAGTAACAGTAACTAAGTTTAGGGTAATGGGCGGAGGACGGCTAGTGGTGACTATTTAACAGTCTGATGTCCTGGAGATAGAAGCTGTTTTTCAGTGTCTCTGCCCCAACTTTGATTCATCTGTACTGTCTCTGCTTTCTAGATGGTAGCGGGGAGAACAGGTTGTGACTCGGGTGGCTGAGGTCCTTGATCTTACGGTATGTTTGTTGACAATGTGTTTGACTTGTCCTCCTGCAGTTCCTACAAGCAGATGAATGTCAAACACGAGCCTCTCCAGCTGATCACACCTCAGTTTGAGACTCCCCTTCCACAGCTGGAGCCTGCTGTAAGTTTCCCCTCAGCAACCCTCACTAGCTCTACACACTCTCCTCGAGCTCAACCATTGTGTGGGTTCTATACACTCAACTGAGAATGGCATGTGCATTAGTGATTGTATTCAAATCGAACTTATTGACTGGGATTTAGTGATGTGACTATACACACTTGATCATTGTAGAAAATGACCAATTTGCCATCCCTCCAAGATCTGTCTGTTTTCTCCTATGGGTTGCTTTGAGCAGGTCTTCCCGCCTGCCTTCAGGGATCTGCCTCCCCCCATGCTTGACCTCTTTGACCTGGATGAAACCTTCTCTTCTGAGAAGGTGCGTTTGGCACAGCTCTCCAACAAATGTAAGTGTTGAACCGTCATACTACATCCTACTATTTTGTTAGCTGATCTCCGACAATGTCAGTGTTAACCGCAGGTCTAATTTGACTTAATGACGTTGTTGTTCTTCCTGCAGGCACAGACGATGATCTAGAGTTCTACGTGAGGAAGTGTGGTGACATCTTGGGGGTGACGGGGAAGTTGGATAAAGATCAGAGGGATGCCAAACACATCCTGGAGCACATCTTCTTCCAGGTCGTGGAGTTCAAGAAGCTCAATCAGGTGAGCCATATGAACATCAGACCCTTTGATATATGCACACAAGGTTAGTTGATCTAGGCAATGATTGACATTAATTTGTAATTTATGTCATTAAAATCTCTCCCATACAGGAACATGATCTTGACACAGAGACCAGGTTTTCCCCGTTCTGATGAATTGCAACCAATGAGGTTGCAATATGATGTATTTTTCATGGGCTTGTATATACCTACATTCAATCTAGATGTATCCATATCGTTTTTCCAGTAACTACAAGAATGTAACTCCCTAGCCTTTAAACAGAATGTATATAGTTGATTAGATTAATGTACTAAATCTGACAAGTGAAATAAATATTGTATACGGCTTTCCATATCTGATTGATTACTTGTGGTAAAGGATGACACATTTTGGCTTTCACTGTGTAAAGTGTTCCATCATTTCCTCAATACATGGTTGATTTAATCAAAAAAAATGTATTTACTATAATAGATTGTAAAATATACATTTTCTTCAGACTGGTATCTTCTTGTGTCCCTTTGTCTGTAAAAGTGAAATTAGAGAACATGTCAATATATACAAGCCATTAAACAACCACTGGAGTCTTAGTTGCCCAGCCATAAAACAAATATATACACTTTTAATTAGGAAATAGCATGCCAAAGTGTGGTCCACTTTCACCAAAATGACTTTTTGCTGGCCAAGACACAGCAGCAGTTACTGAGCCTGAGAACCTTACCTCAATTGTTCAGTATAGCACTGTCACATGACCACTTTGGCTTGTTCAGTCTTACCAGCACTGGCTAGCTACTCGTCCATTTTTTGGGGTGAATTATTGAACGGTTGCCTTATTATGCAGCTTGTATTTAATCTGCTAGTTGATGAGCAACTTCACCAACAAGGCAGCAATGATGGGAGGGGGCAGTGGCGTGTATCCAAGGGAAGTCAGGCTTCCCCCCAAAAATTCACCAATAAAAAAATGATGTATCTTTCTTCTCTCTGTGTTTCATAATTTCCTTTCAATTCGCAAGAGGCTGAATGTATTTTACAGGAGAAAGTGAAACAACGCCCCTCTGACTCTCTACGTGTAGGCCATCTATCTGATGCTGTTTGGTACGAGTATGACATTGTTACCGCCCGTAGCATTGAATGGAGCATTTGGCCTACCTTGATTAAAAAAAGTATTAAAAAATCATAAAAATTAGCCAATCAGCGTTGAGCTAAACTGAGCAAACTCAACTGAATGATCCTGGCCCACCAAAAAAAAAAAAGTGTCAACGGAAGCCAGTTTGGATTTTGGCGTCACTCCTCTTTATTTACCGACACATACATTTGTTTTGCACTATTGGTTATAGTTAGTCTGTAGGTAAGCATTTCACCTGTTGTATTCGGCGCACGTGACAAATAAACTTTGATTTGATTATGTTGAAATCGAAATTGTGCTGGAATAGTGGCGGCAGATTCTGTTTTCTTTGCGAATTGCGGCAACTCTGTGGTTCTAAATCAATAGTTGTGTGGTGATCCGAAAAATCTGGAAACTTTTGACTAAACCTGACAGTTTTCCAGACGGTTTTGTGATAAAACAATGCTGGTGTTGAATTTATTTTTCCGCTGTCTTCTTATTGTCTCGGCCTTTAGGCCTATATATCGCGGTAGCAAGGCAAATGAATAAACAGGTTATAGAGCAAACAACGCAATTATCACAACACAGGCTGTAATATGGCTTACCACCACAGGGGTGAATAATTTTGTTAGAAAAGCGCGCATTTCTCTCTTATTGTATGTATGTATGCATAGATATGATCAACAGTGTATTCTGTAGACTATAATTACACAGACACAACATTGTAAGAAGTCACTTTGGAATAAAAATCTTTCTGCCCCTGCCCTGACCTATTCATAGGATAGGATCACAATTCTGCGCGCACACCTCTGGTCACGTCACTCAGGGAAAGCTTTGAGAGTCTACGAGAAAAGAATCGCTCGAGAGAGAGAAATTAATGATGCTGAAGAGACACGCAGCATCGGCTTGAAATGGCAGCGAGTAGTGTGGACGAAATGGAGAGAACGTTGGAGAAGCAACAGCTGTGCTGGAATGCGACCAATATGGATGACCGTTCTGATGATATGGAGCGGGAGGATGACTGTCAATGATCTTGAATGGTCTGTCGTGGAAAGACATAGGAAGAAGAGAGATCATGATACTGAAATCAGTGGTGCGTCTAGTGTGGAAAGTAAAAAGTGGGTCAAGGTAGGAAGCAAGAATAATAATGTGTCGGAGTTGAAAGTTGTGATGGTGCTTGATGAGACCATAGGGCCTCATTTACGCCTTATCCGACTGATGTCATAGAGAAAGAAAGGTGAAGTTAAACTAGCCGGGTTAATTGGAAATGGTAGATTGATAATACTTTGTGGTAGCCAGGCTCAGCAAGGGAACATTCTGCAAATGGAAAATGTTCATGGAAAGAAGATTAAAAGCCCTGTCCCTGGTGCTTATGCTAGATTGAAGGGAGTCAACACTGGGGTCCGATATCTAATACCACAGATGACATTGAAGAAAATGTGAAGGGAGGCAGAGTGATTGAGGCCAAAAGTTTGATCAGTAGGATAGAGGCGCAAAGAAGTGAAAGCTTATCAGTGATACTGAGGTTTGAGAATGTTTTGCTGGGAAAAGTACAGATTTTGAATCCTGTTAGAGAATTTGTTCTATATGCACTGTGGTGTTTTAAATGCCCGAAGAATGGGACTTGTAGCTGCTGAATGTAAAGGAAAGAAAAGTTGTGCCAAGTGTGGAGGGGAACATGATTACAGTGAATGTGGAAGCAATGTGAAGGTTAATTTGCTGTAATTGTGGGGGAAAACACAGTGCAGTATTTGGTGGATGCCAGGTGTTATTTAACTAGGCAAGTCCGTTAAGAACAAATTATTTTTTTCAATGACGGCCTAGGAACAGTGGGTTAATTGCCTGTTCAGGGGTAGAACGACAGATTTGTACCTTGTCAGCTTGGGGATTTGAACTTGCAACTTACTAGTCCAATGCTCTAACCACTAGGCTACCCTGCCGCCCCGAAGTCAGGTGCATAGAGAGGCTTAGAGAAAATGGAACAGTCATGATGTATCATATTTTGAGGCTGTAAGACGATAAGATTTGATACAGCCTGGATTTGAACCAGGGTGTCTGTGGTGACGCTCCAAGCACTGATATGCAGTGCCTTTGACCACTGCGCCACTCAGGAGAGGTGAATTCCAGCTTTCCAACGGTGCAGATTTATTTAGGCTCCCCAATCCTGATGGAAAGGCAACAACGTAGAAGTCAGTAGGGATTTATTTGGCTGAGATGATTATTTTCACGTTAGTACAGAATTGGGCATACCATTATTGATCGTACATTCCAATACAGTAGGTGGCGGAATGCACTTTAAACGTTTGTTTGCGGACCGCCATGATATCAAAGAAGAAGTAAAAAGAAGCGCGCGAGATAGAAACTGGAGCGCGGACTAACGTCAGCAACATAGAAGTGGAGTACCCAGCCCTCCGACAAAAACAGAGTTTCATGGACTATATACTACAAAAAACACAGCTTTGCTCGTGGTATATAGTTTGGGAATCTATGCACGACGTGGTTGATAAAAATATACAATTGTATTTTAGCTAAGGGCTTTGGTGGTAAAACGAAGATAAATGTCCTGGTGGTTGCGCGGGTAAGTAATCAGATTCTAACTTTGTTAAGGTTACAGCAGCTGTTGGACAAATATCAATGTCGACTGGGGTCAATGCACCATTTATCATTTCTGAGATTATTGGATGTCCTTGATTATTTTTGCGCGTTTACGTGATTTGAATGCGCTTTTGTAACCCTACCAGGGGTGATGTCAGATGTTTTGAACGTTAGCTAGCCAAATGTCAGGAAACAAATGTATCCAAGGAATTTTCAAATACATACCGGTTTAATTGGAAAGCTCGAAATGTCTGCCACAAACGTTAGTTAACTGAATATGGCTGTAGTATCTAGCTATGTAGCTAGTGAATCAAAAATGTATTATGTGACAATTTAAGTATGCGACCCACCCATGTCAGCTACTTTTCAGTGAATGGAATGCATGCACACTATATTTGGGGGCTGGTCAGTTTCTGTTAAAGAAAGAATGCTCTAGATTATCTCTGCATTGATCTCTACCACACCCAGTTGACTGGTTGCTTGTCTTTTCAGAGAGGATGGGGAGGAGGCTATGTATCAGGACACCGACTCTGATGTGGCTGAACAGAGAGACTGTGGAAAGGTCAAAGTGAAATGGACACAAGAGGAGGTGAGTTCATTTATAGATCAGGGGGACATGGTTGGTTATTTGCAGCAAGTGAGGATGAGTTGGCTACTCTGCTCTTCATAAAATGGCTGTCCTTTATTCTCAGGATGACAATCTGAAAGCATTGGTCCAAAGCCTGGGACCAAATGACTGGAAACACATAGCCAGTTTTTTACTGGTGAGTTATATCGAGAGATTACAGTATATATTCTGTAATATCTAGTTGACAATGCAAAATAATACAACTGAAGTGTTTTAAAATAGAAAAGACTCCAATTTGCTGTCTGAAGGGTTGTGTGGTTTCTATTGCATGAAATCATTAACTGTATGGTAACCCTTCTGCACAGAATCGCTCAGAACACCAGTGCCAGCACCGCTGGTTGAAGGTTCTGGATCCAGATCTGGTTAAAGGGCCCTGGACCAAAGAAGAGGACGAGAAGGTAAGTGGTGTGATGGCGACCATTCTACAATCACAGGGTTCACACAAGGTGCTTAAAGTACTTGAATTTGGCACTCTGAAATTCAAGTACAGGAATACTTTGAAAATCAGACATTTTCTCAAATTAAAATAAGAGAACAGATGTTTATGAAAAATATTAGAAAAATGGATTTGTCTTTTATTTTTCAAGCAGACTACCCAGTTTTATTTCCTCATGTGTTTCGTGCTCTGGTTGCCAGGCTAGCTTGATCATTCCACCCACACTGCCACTCAGCCAGGCAGGTACATAACTGACTGATTGGGCGCCACCAAAGGTCACATCGATAGCTAAAATGTCAGGCAAATGTAGATTCAATCCTGCCTTTTGTGCGTATGGAGAATTTCTGGGATCTTTTATTTCAGCTCATGAATCATGGGACCAAAACTTTACATGTTGTGTTTTATTTATTTAAAAAAATATATATATTTAACCAGGTAGGTCAGTTGAGAACATGTTTTCATTTACAACTGCGACCTGGCCAAGATAAAGCAAAGCAGTGCGACACAAACAACAACACAGAGTTATACATGGAAAAAACAAACACAGTCAATAACACAATAGAAAAAATATGTATACAGTGTGTGCAAATGAGGTAAGATTAGGGAGGTAAGGCAATAAATAGGCCATAGTGGCGAAGTAATTACAATGTAGCAATTAACACTGGAGTGATAGATGTGCAAGTAGAGATACTGGGGTGCAAAGGAGAGAAAAACAATATGGGGATGCGGTAGTTGGATGGGCTATGTTGTAACGGTTTTGACTTGAGGTTATTATTTATAAGGGTGCCAGGTAGGTTGTGTCTACCAGAGAAAACATTGGTTTCTCCTTTTAGTTTGGGAGGGAATGAGTCCCATCTGGTCCGTCAAGTCTACACCAATACAAAGGACTTATGTAAAAGTCAGGATGGAAATAAACTTTTCATAAACCCTTAAAACATTGGAAATAACTTCCAAAACAACTATTCTTTTGCGTGGGTTGTATTAGCAACATCAATGATTACACACACATATAATAATATAACAATGAGTTCTGGTTCCTCCAGAAATGTCCTGTACCTCGGGCCTAAAAAGAGTCCAGCCCGGTAAAGGAGTTCAGCGAACTCAAGTGACTTCTGTCACGCAATGTTTGTCCGTTCATTCAGTGTAGCGTAAACCCAGTATTAATCATACAATCCATATAATAATTATTTTACCACAGAACTTTAAAGCAAATCAACACTTACTAAGTCCTCAACTACAACTAACTACATAAATCATCACCGTATACATGACATCTAAACAAAGGAAATACCGTATACGAAAAGGTGGTAGTCAGTCGGTCAGTCAGACAATCCAATCCGCCAATAGATCTCCAGCGGAGAAAGGCCACGGAGAGGTGTAGTCCACGGACGCAAAGATTGGATCAGATCCTAGGTAAACTCTATTAGGCAACAAAACAACATCCTCCTTCACATCTCCATCACAACCCCCTTTTTGCGCAGCTGATGCTGGCTATTTAATTGGGAATTAAAGGGAAAGCAACCTAATGGAAGGAGCTGCACTGAGACGGTTCAGAAGAATTCAGGGCCGTCACAATGTACATGTGCAATGATCTGTGAGCTGCTCTGACAGCTAATGCTTAAAGTTAGTGAGGGATATACGAGTCCCAGCTTCAGTGATTTTTGAAATTCGCTCCGGTCATTGGCAGCAGAGAACAGGAAGGAAAGATGGGGCAGTCATTTGAGAATTTATATTTTTGTTCATTATAGTTTACCCACCTTTTTTTTACCACTACATCACTGGACCCAACCACCCCACGTTGTGTAAGGTGCAAAAAATGCGTCAGACTTTGACATTGCGAGCGTGGGTGAATCGGCCCTGAAGAGCCACATGAAGGGACAACGCTGCATCCTGCGCTGGTGCCAGTTCTACATTGTGGCTTTTTCTCTGCAACAAACTCCAGAGCTTTGTTTACCAATCGCCTCATTCACAGGAGCGCCTGGCTGCTGCTTTATCAAGCGGCAGCCATGCTCCTGCTATTCCGGTGTCCGTTTTCCTCACACAGCCCACCCGGCCCTTCTCCCGACCGGCGACACTAAAGATGCCAGTCGGAAGGAAGCTAGTTGCTTTTCCATAGCTATTAAGTAGTAGAAACCCAAATACCCAATAAAAATACAATTAAGCTGGAATTGTGTAGTAATGCGAATAGGAAATGTGTGTTCACCAGTAGGCCCCAAAACTGTGCTGATCAATACTCAAATTACAACATCATCAGTACTGACTTACTGTTCATGTATGTAGTGAAATTATTGAGTAGATCTTGTAAAGTAGTGATGTAATTAGATTTTTTTTCATGTGGCTGTAATGATATACTGCCATCAGGTGGCGACACGAAACAATTGCATTATAGGAACTATTGCAACTTGATGGTCCTTGAAAATAAATATTAGGGCTTGAAAAGTACATGAAAGTTCTTGAATTTGACTTGGCACTGTCTGTACGAACCTTGCAATCAGTTCAGATAATAAGATGGCGCCTGAGAACAAGGCAGACGTTTTACGTATTCCAAACCAATTGTGTTATTTTGTTTGTTTCTTTGTGTTGTTTGTAACTTATTTTGTACATCATGTTGCTGCTACTGTCTCTTATGACCAAAAAGAACTGCTGGACATCAGAACTGCGATTGCTCACCATGTAATTGGCAGAATCCTTTATTTCCTTTATCAAGCCCGACGTGAATGATATACTGCTTTCCCGGGAACAGGCCCAGATCCCCGTCATTTGTGAGAAAAGAAGGCAGAGAAAACGGGGCCGGAGGGCGGGCTACCTTCTGAGAATTCGTAGGCGATCGAATAAACCTCCACTTCCTTCCATTCTGCTAGCAAACGTGCAATCTTTGGAAAATCAAATCGATGACCAATGCGGAAGATTAAATTACCAATGGGACATTCAAAACTGTAATAGCTTATGCTTCACGGAGTTGTGGCTGAACGGCATTATTAACATGCAGCCGTCTGGTTATACGCTCTATCGGCAGGAAAGAACAGCGGCGTCTGGTAAGACAAGGGGTGACAGACTATGTATTTCTGTAAATAACAGCGAAGGAAGTCTCTAAGGGAGACTCAAGGTTTTACTTGCCTGAGGTAGAGTTTATCATGTTAAGCTGTAGACCACACTATCTACCTAGAGAGTTTATCTGTAGTTTTCATAGCTGTTTACAAAACCACAGACTGATGCTGGCGCTAAGACTGCACTGAATGAGCTCTATTCCACCATTTCCACAATAAGCAAACAGGAAAACGCTCACCCAGAGGCGGCACTCCTAGTTGCTGGGGACTTTAATGCAGGTAAACTTAAAATCCGTTGTACAAAATTTCTATCAGCATGTTAAATGTGCAACCAAAGGGGGAAAAGAACTTCTGGCCCACCTTTACTCCACACACAGAGACGCATACAAAGCTCTCGCTTGTTCTCCATTTAGCAAATCTGACCATATTTCTATCCTCCTGCTTACAAGCAAAAATTAAAGCAGGAAGCACCAGTGACTCGATCAATTAAAAAAGTGGTCAGGTGAAGCAGAGATCAGCTTCAGGACTGTTTTGCTAGCACAGACTGGAATAGGTTCCTGGATTCCTCCGATAGCATTGAGGAGTACACCACATCAGTCTTTGGATTCCTCAGTAAGTGTATCGATAACGTCGTCCCCACAGTGACCCTATGTACATACCCCAACCAGAAGCCATGGATTACAGGCAACATCCACACTGAGCTAAAGGGTAGAGCTGCCGATTTCAAGGAGCGGGACTCTAACCTGGAAGAAATCCCGCTATGCCCTCCGACGAACCAATACAGGACTAAGATCGAATCGTAACACACCAGCTCTGACGCTCGTCGGATGTGGCAGGGCTTGCAAACCATTACAGACTACAAAGGGAGCAGAGCCGAGAGCTGCCCAGTGACACGAGCCTACCATACGAGCTCAATTACTTCTATGCTCATTTCGAGGCAAATGACACTGAAACATGCATGAGAGCACCAGCTGTTCCGGAAGACTGCGATCACGCTCTCCACAGCCGATGTGAGAAAGACCTTTAAACAGGTCAACACTCACAAGGCCGCTGGGCCAGACGGATTACCCGGATGTGTACTACGAGCATGCCCTGACCAACTGGCAAGTGTCTTCACTGACATTTTCAATCTCTCCCTTTCTGAGTCTGTAGTACTAACATGTTTAAAACAGACCACCATCGTGCCTGTGCCCAAGAACACTAAGGTAACCTGCCTAAATGACTACCGACCCGTCGTACTCACGTCTGTAGCCATGAAGTGCTTTGAAAGGCTGGTCATGGCTCACATCAACACCATTATCCCAGAAACCCTAGACCTACTCCAATTTGCATACTGCCTTATCAGATCCACAGATGATGCAATCTCTATTGCACTCCACACTGTCCTTTCCCACCTGGACAAAAGGAACACCTATGTGAGAAGGCTATTCACTGACCCAAGCTCAGCGTTCAACACCATAGTGCCCTCCAAAGCTCATCAATAAGCTAAGGACCCTGGGACTAAATATTTCCCTCTGCAACTGGATCCTGGACTTCCTGACGGACTGCCCCCAGGTGGTAAGGGTAGTTAACAAAACATCCTCCATGCTGATCCTCAACACGGGGGCCCCTCAGGGGTGCGTGCTCAGTCCCCTCCTGTACTCCCTGTTCACGCATGACTGCATGACTCCAACACCATTAAGTTTGCCGATGACACAATAGTGGTAGGCCTGATCACCAACAACGACGAGACAGCCTATAGGGAGGAGGTAAGAGACCTGGCCGTGTGGTGCCAGGACAACAACCTCTCCTTCAATGTGATCAGGACAAAGGAGGTGATTGTGGACTACAGGAGAA
The DNA here is from genome assembly GCF_036934945.1 of Oncorhynchus masou masou. NCBI lineage: Eukaryota > Metazoa > Chordata > Actinopteri > Salmoniformes > Salmonidae > Oncorhynchus > Oncorhynchus masou. Next base: position 49,231,739 of record NC_088217.1, on the reverse strand, counting down.
GAGGACCGAGTACGCCCTCATTCTCATCGACAGGGCTGCAGTGGAGCAGGTTGAGAGCTTCAAGTTCCTTGGTGTCCACATCACCAACTAACATGGTCCAAGCATACCAAGACAGTTGTGAAGAGGGCATGACAAAACCTATTCCCCTTTAGGAGACTGAAAAGATTTGGCATGGGTCCTCAGATCCTCAGAAGGTTCTACAGCTGCACCACCGAGAGCATTCTGACCAGTTGCATCACTGCCTGGTTTGGCAACTGCTCGGCCTCTAACTTCAAGGCACTACAGAGTCGAGGTCGACCGATTTAGGATTTTTCAACGCCGATAGCGATACAGATTTATTGGAGGACCAAAAAAAGCCGATTTAATCAGCTGATTTATTTATATATTTGTAATAAGTACAATTACAACAATACTTAATGAACACTTATTTTAACGTAATATAATAAATAAAATCAATTTAGTGTCAAATAAATAATGAAATATGTTGATTTGATTTAAATAATGCAAAAACACCGTGTTGGGGAAGAAAGTATGTGCCATGTAAAAAAGCTAACGTTTAAGTTCCTTGCTCAGAGTATGAGAACATATGAAAGCTGGTGGTTCATTTTAACGTGAGTTTTCAGTATTCCCAGTTAAGAAGTTTTAGGTTTTAGTTATTACAGGAATTATAGGACTATTTCTCTCTACCATTTTGTATTTCATATACCTTTGACCATTGGATGTTCTTATAGGCACAATAGTATTGCCAGCCTAATCTCGGGAGTTGATAGGCTTGAAGTCATATACGGCGCAATGCTTGAAGCACAGCGAAGAGCTGCTGGCAAACGCAGGAAAGTGCTGTTTAAATTAATTCTTACGAGCCTGCTGCTGCCGACCACCGCTCAGTCAGACTGCTCAAATAGACTTAATTATAATATAATAAACACACAGAAATACGAGACTTAGGTCATTAATATGGTCAAATCCGGAAACTATAATTTCGAAAACAAAACCTTTATTCTTTCAGTGAAATACAGAACCGTTCCGTATTTATATAACGGGTGGCATCCTTAGGTCTAAATGATGCTGTTACATTGCACAACCTTCAATGTTATGTCATAATTATGTAAAATTCTGGCAAATTAAATATGCTCTTAGTTAAAAAGAAATGGTCTTCACACAGTTCGCAACGAGCCAGGCGGCCCAAACTGCTGCATATACCCTGACTCTGCTTGCACAGAACACAAGAGAAGTGACACAATTTCCCTAGTTAAAATAAATTTATGTTAGCAGGCAATATTAACTAAATATGCAGGTTTAAAAAAAATAATATATATATATATATATACTTGTGTATTGATTTTAAGAAAGGCATTGATGTTTATGGTTAGGTACACATTGGTAAAACGACGGTGCTTTTTTTCACGAATGCGCTTGTTAAATCACCCGTTTGAGGAAGTAGGCTGTGATTCGATGATAAATTAACCATCACCGCATTGATTATAAGCAACGCAGGACAAGCTAGATAAACTAGGAATATCATCAACCATGTGTAGTTAACTAGTGATTATGTTAAGATTGATTGTTTATTACAAGATAAGTTTAATGCTAGCTAGCAACTTACCTTGGCTCCTTGCTGCACTCACATAACAGGTGGTCAGCCTGCACACAATCTCCTCGTGGAGTGCATTGGTGTCCAAAAATGCCGATTTACCGATTATGAAAACTTGAAATCGGCCCTAATTAATCGGTCAACCTCTACTACAGAGGGTAGTGCGTACGGCCAAGTACATCACTGGGATCAAGCTTCCTGCCATCCATGACCTCTATACCAGGCAGTGTCAGAGGAAGGCCCTAGAAATTGTCAGACTCCAGCCACCCGAGTCATAGATTGCTCTCTCTGCTACCGCATGGCAAGAGGTACCAGAGCGCCAAGTCTAGGTCCAAGAGGCTTCGAAACAGCTTCTACCCCCAAGCCATAAGACTCCTGAACATCTAGTCAAATGACCACCCAGACAATTTTCATTGCCCCCCCCTCTTTTACACCACTGCTACTCTCTGTTATCATCTATGCGTAGTCACTTTAATAACTGTACCTACATGTACATATTACCTCAACAAAACTGGTGCCCCCGCACATTGACTCTGTACCGGTACACCCCTGTATATAGTCTCGCTATTGTTATTTTACTGCTGCTCTTTAATTACTTGTTACTTTTATCTCTTATTCATATTTTTTTTAAACTGCATTGTTGGTTATGTGCTCGTAAGTAAGCATTTCACTGTAAGGTCTACGTGTTGTATTCGGCGCGTGTGACTAATAAAATTTGAGTTCTACTAGACTTCTTTGTGACAGCAAAGTTGAGTTCTATCAACAGTCGTCCAGTCAGATCTCAGAATCATGTCTGTTGTACAACAAGAGGGTAATATACCTTCCACTGGCTGCTTTGACTCCTGTCTTGTACTGTAGACATGGAGCCACATTTCCAGACAAACTTCAACCCTGCATTCCTCTCCACAGGTGATACAACTGGTGAAAAGGTATGGCAACAAGCAATGGGCCATAGTGGCTAAGCACCTGAAGGGCCGTGTGGGGAAGCAGTGCAGGGAACGCTGGCACAACCACCTCAACCCGGATGTGAAGAAGTCGTCCTGGACAAAAGAGGAAGACCTCATTATCTACAAGGCCCACTGCATGCTGGGAAACCGCTGGGCTGAGATTGCCAAGCTGCTCCCCGGAAGGTAGCTATCTTGACTGGTACTCCAGCTAAGAGAATCCCTCTACCATGTCTGTGCTGAAATGTCAGGATCACTCGGAACATATTTTGTGATTGAATGAATTTTTTTTGTATTTTTTTTACATTTATTTCACCTTTATTTAACCAGGTAGGCTAGTTGAGAACAAGTTCTCATTTACAACTGCGACCTGGCCAAGATAAAGCATAGCAGTGTGAACAGACAGCAACACAGAGTTACACATGGAGTAAACAATAAAAAAGTCAATAACAGTAGAAAAAAAGGAGTCTATATACATTGTGTGCAAAAGGCATGAGGAGGTAGGCAAATATTTACAATTTTAGCAGATTAACACTGGAGTGATAAACGATCAGATGGTCATGTGCAGGTAGAGATATTGGTGTGGAAAAGAGCAGAAAAGTAAATAAATAAAAACCGTATGGGGATGAGGTAGGTAAATTGGGTGGGCTATTTACCGATGGACGATGTACAGCTGCAGCGTTCGGTTAGCTGCTCAGATAGCAGATGTTTAAAGTTGGTGAGGGAGATAAAAGTCTCCAACTTCAAAGGTTGTTTTTTTTGCAATTCGTTTCAGTCACAGGCAGCAGAGAACTGGAAGGAAAGGCGTCCAAATGAGGTGTTGGCTTTAGGGATGATCAGTGAGATACACCTGCTGGAGCGCGTGCTACGGGTGGGTGTTGCCATCGTGACCAGTGAACTGAGATAAGGTAGAGTTTTACCTAGCATGGACTTGTAGATGACCTGGAGCCAGTGGGTCTGGCGACGAATATGTAGCGAGGGCCAGCCGACTAGAGCATAGAGGTCGCAGTGGTGGGTGGTATAAGGTGCTTTAGTAACAAAGCAGATGGCACTGTGATAAACTGCATCCAGTTTAGAGTATAGAGTATTGGAAGCCATTTTGTAGATGACATCGCCAAAGTCGAGGATCGTTAGGATAGTCAGTTTTACTAGGGTAAGTTTGGCGGCGTGAGTGAAGCAGGCTTTGTTGCGAAATAGAAAGCCGATTTTGGATTGGAGATGTTTGATCTGGAAGGAGAGTTTACAGTCTAGCCAGACACCTAGGTACTTATAGATGTCCACATATTCTAGGTCGGAACCATCCAGGGTGGTGATGATGCTAGTTAGGTATGCGGGTGCAGGCAGCGAACGGTTGAAAAGCATGCATTTGGTTTTACTTGCGTTTAAGAGCAGTTGGAGGCCCCGGAAGGAGTGTTGTATGGCGTTGAAGCTCGTTTGGAGGTCAGATGGCACAGTGTCCAAGGAAAGGCCAGAAGTATAATAAATGGTGTCGTCTGCGTAGAGGGGGATCAGGGAATCGCCCGCAGCAAGAGCAATATCATTGACATATATAGAGAAAAGAGTCAGCCCGAGAATTGAACCCTGTGGCACCCCCATAGAGACTGCCAGAGGACCGGACAACATGCCCTTCGATTTGACACACTGAACTCTATCTGCAAAGTAGTTGGTGAACCAGGCAAGGCAGTCATTAGAAAAACTGAGGCTACTGAGTCTGCCGATAAGAATATGGTGATTGACAGAGTCTAAAGCCTTGGCCAGGTTGATGAAGACGGCTGCACAGTACTGTCTTTTATCGATGGTGGTTATGATATCATTTAGTTCCTTGAGCGTGGCTGAGGTGCACCCGTGACTGGCTCGGAAACCAGATTGCACAGCGGAGAAGGTACGGTGGGATCCGAGATGGTCAGTGATCTGTTTGTTGACTTGGCTTTCGAAGACCTTAGATAGGCAGGGCAGGATGGATATAGGTCTGTAACAGTTTGGGTCCAGGGTGTCTCCCCCTTTGAAGAGGGGGATGACCACGGCAGCTTTCCAGTCCTTGGGGATCTCAGACGATATGAGAGGTTGAACAGGCTGGTAATAGGGGTTGCGACAATGGTGGCGGATAGTTTCAGAAATAGAGGGTCCAGATTGTCAAGCCCAGCTGATTTGTATGGGTCTAGGTTTTGCAGCTCTTTCAGAACATCTGCTGTCTGGATTTGGGTAAAGGAGAAGCTGGGGAGGCTTGGGCAAGTAGCTGCGGGGGGTGGAGCTGTTGGCCGAGGTTGGAGTAGCCAGGAGGAAGGCATGGCCAGCCGTTGAGAAATGCTTGTTGAAGTTTTCGATTATCATGGATTTATCGGTGGTGACCGTGTTACGTAGCCTCAGTGCAGTGGGCAGCTGGGAGGAGGTGCTCTTGTTCTTCATGGACTTTACAGTGTCCCAGAATTGTTTGGGAGTTAGAGCTACAGGATGCAAATTCCTGCTTGAAAAAGCTGGCCTTTGCTTTCCTGACTGCGTGTATTGGTTCTAAGATGGTGAGGAAGTTACTTTTAAAGAATGACCAGGCATCCTCAACTGACGGGATGAGGTCAATATTCTTCCAGGATACCCTGGCCAGGTTGATTAGAAAGGCCTGCTCGCAGAAGTGTTTTAGGGAGCGTTTGACAGTGATTAGGGGTGGTCGTTTGACTGCGGACCCGTAGCGGATACAGGCAATGAGGCAGTGATCACTGAGTTCCTGATTGAAGACAGCGGAGGTGTATTTGGAGGGCCAGTTGGTCAGGATAAGGTCTATGAGGGTGCCCTTGTTTACAGATTTAGGGTTGTACCTGGTGGGTTCCTTGATGATTTGTGTGAGATTGAGGGCATCTAGCTTAGATTGTAGGACTGCTGGGGGGTTAAGCATATCCCAGTTTAGATCATCTAACAGAACAAACTCTGAAGCTAGATGGGGGGGGGGTTGATCAATTTGAATGGATTGGTGACATTTAGGAACAGCGTTTTGTTCCACATCATTAGTTCACCTTTGTACTCCACATCTTCATTACTACAACATTATGTTCAAATGTGCCCTTCCAGGACAGATAATGCTGTTAAGAACCGCTGGAACTCAACCATCAAGCGTAGGGTTGAGATGGGCTTTTTTAGTGGGGTGGATCCTACTCTGAAGCATCATCAGGTGGAAGCCGAGGAGGGCATGGCCCACCACAGTAAAGATCAGCAGGTACAGTTGAAGTCGGAAGTTTACATACACTTAGGTTGGAGTCATTAACTTTTTTTTCAACCTCTCCACAAATTTCTTGTTAACAAACTATAGTTTTGGCAAGTCGGTTAGGACATCTACTTTGTGCATGACACAAGTAATTTTTTACAACAATTGTTTACAGACAAATTATTTCACTTATAATTCACTGTGTTACAATTCCAGTGGGTCAGAAGTTTACGTACACTAAGTTGACTGTGCCTTTAAACAGTTGGAAAATTCCAGAAAAGATGTCATGGCTTTAAAAAGCTTCTAATAGTCTAATTTACATCATTTGAGTCAATTGGAGGTGTACCTGTGGACGTATTTCAAGGCCGACCTTCAAACTCGGTGCCTCTTTGCTTGACATCATGGGAAAATCAAAAGAAATCAGCCTAGACCTCAGAAAAAAGACTACAAGTCTGGTTGATCCTCGGGAGCAATTTTCAAACGCCTGAAGGTACCACGTTCATCTGTACAAACAATAGTATGCAAGTATAAACACCATCTGACCACGCAGCCGTCATACCACTCAGGAAGGAGACTCGTTCTGTCTCCTAGAGATGAACGTACTTTGGTGCAAAAAGTGCAAATCAATCCCAGAACAACAGCAAAGGACCTTGTGAAGATGCCGGAGGACACGGGTACAAAAGTACCGTATCTATATCCACAGTAAAACAAGTCCTATATCGACATAACCTGAAAGGCCTCTCAGCAAGGAAGAAGCCACTGCTCCAAAATTGTCATAAAAAGCCAGACTACGGTTTGCATCTGCACATGGGGACAAAGATCGTACTTTTTGGAGAAATGTCCTCTGGTCTGATGAAACAAAAATATAACTATTTGGCCATAATGACCATCGTTATGTTTGGAGGAAAAAGGGGGAGGCTTGCAAGCTTAGAACACCATCCCAACCGTGAAGCACGGGGGTGGCAGCAGCATGTTGTGGGGGTGCTTTGCTGCTGGAGGGTCTGGTGCACTTCACAAAATAGATGGCATCATGAGGGAGGAAAACTGTGGATATATTGAAGCAACATTTTTCAAGGCATCAGTTAAGAAGTTAAAGCTTGGTCGCAAATGGGTCTTCCAAATGAACAATGACCCCAAGCATACTTCCAAAGTTGTGGCAAATGGCTTAAGGACAACAAAGTCAAGGTATTGGAGTGGCCATCACAAAGCCCTGACCTCAATCATATAGAAAATTTGTAGGCAGAACTGAAAAAGCGTGTGCGAGCAAAGAGGCCTACAAACCTGACTCAGTTACACCAGCTCTGTCAAGAGGAATGGGCCAAAATTTACCCAACATGTGGGAAGCTTGTGGAAGGCTACCCAAAATGTTTGACACAAGTTAAACAATTTTATAGGCAATGCTACCAAATACTAATTGAGTGTATGTAAACTTCTGACTCACTGGGAATGTGATGAAATATATAATAGCTGAAATAATTAATTCTCACTGCTGTTATTCTAACATTTCACATTCTTAAAATAAAGTGGTGATCCTAACTGACCTAAAACAGGGACGATTTTTTACTAGGATTAAATGTCAGGAATTGTGAAAAACAGAGTTTTTAAATGTATTTATCTTCTGATTTAAACTGTAGGTTCCGCTTGATGTCAGTTTGACATCTGTGCACTGTAATCGTTATTTGAATGTTGTGTTGTGAAACATGATTTGTTATGTTTCTGCAGATGGACTATGATGGTTCTATGGAGAGGGATTCAGACCAAGACACTACACTGTTGGTAAGAATTCAAACACTGGATGCCAGATATCTTCTATGTGTGGGTAAAAGGCAGATAAACTGTAGTGTTTTGTGTGACAAATATATAGTGTAGTAGATACAGAGCGTGTTAAAATATCACCAACCTATGCTGTTTTTCAAGGTAGAACACATTGTTCCGGTAGCTGTTTGTGTTCATTCATATTCAGTTCATCTTTACTCCTCTCTCTCATGCTAATTTTCAAGCTTATGTCGCCGGTACAGGAGAATACCATTACAACCACTGTGAGAGGCGGACCAAGGGAAGCAGGCTCCCACAAGGCTGTCTCTCCTCAACAGTCAAAGACACCCAAAAGTGAGCCAGACACCCCAGGACGTGAGCTGAATACCAATAGCTGGGTGGTGGACAGCTCAGGCTTCCTCTCTCCCAACGGCTCAAGCTTAAAGGAGGTGATGGATATGGTGGATGGGGTAAGAGTTCTGGATGGGTTGTAATACCTCAGTCTTCTTAGTTTCACGACGTTAATCTTGTACTTTGCATAAATAACCATATTTGTACAGATAAAGTAAAGCATAAAGTCACAGTAAAGCATAAAGTCATATTTGTACAGATACAGTGGAGCAAAAAAGTATTTAGTCAGCCACCAATTGTGCAAGTTCTCCCACTTAAAAAGATGAGAGGCCTGTAATTTTCATCATAGGTACACTTCAACTATGACAGACAAAATGAGAAAAAAAATCCAGAAAATCACATTGTAGGATTTTTTTATGAATTTATTTGCAAATTATGGTGGAAGATAAATATTGGGTCACCTACAAACAAGCAAGATTTCTGGCTCTCACAGACCTGTAACTTCTTCTTTAAGAGGCTCCTCTGTCCTCCACTCGTTACCTGTATTAATGGCACCTGTTTGAACTTGTTATCAGTATAAAAGACACCTGTCCACAACCTCAAACAGTCACACTCCAAACTCCACTATGGCCAAGACCAAAGAGCTGTCAAAGGACACCAGAAACAAGATTGTAGACCTGCACCAGGCTGGGAAGACTGAATCTGCAATAGGTAAGTAGCTTGGTTTGAAGAAATCAACTGTGGGAGCAAATATTAGGAAATGGAAGACATACAAGGCCACTGGTAATCTCCCTCGATCTGGGGCTCTACGCAAGATCTCACCCCGTGGGGTGAAAATGATCACAATCTCAGAACCACACGGGGGGACCTAGTGAATGACCTGCAGAGAGCTGGGACCAAAGTAACAAAGCCTGACTTTGGTAACAAAGCCTACCATCAGTAACACACTACGCCGCCAGGGACTCAAATCCTGCAGTGCCAGACATGTCCCCCTGCTTAAGCCAGTACATGTCTAGGCCCGTCTGAAGTTTTGCTAGAGAGCATTTGGATGATCCAGAAGAAGATTGGGAGAATGTCATATGGTCAGATGAAACCAAAATATAACTTTTTGGTAAAAACTCAACTCGTCGTGTTTGGAGGACAAAGAATGCTGAGTTGCATCCAAAGAACACCATACCTACTGTGAAGCATGGGGGTGGAAACATCATGCTTTGGTGCTGTTTTTCTGCAAAGGGACCAGGATGACTGATCTGTGTAAAGGAAGGAATGAGTGGGGCCATGTATGGTGAGATTGAGTGAAAACCTCTTTCCATCAGCAAGGGCATTGAAGATGAAACGTGGTTGGGTCTTTCAGCATGACGATGATCCCAAACACACCGCCCGGGCAACGAAGGAGTGGCTTCGTAAGAAGCATTTCACGGTCCTATAGTGGCCTAGCCAGTTTCCAGATCTCAACCCCATAGAAAATCATTGGAGGGACTTGAATGTCCGTGTTCCATAGCAACAGCCCCAAAACATCACTGCTCTAGAGGAGATCTGCATGGAGGAATGGGCCAAAATACCAGCAACAGTGTGTGAAAACCTTGTGAAGACTTACAGAAAACATTTGACATCTGTCATTTCCAACAAAGGGTATATAACAAAGTATTGAGATAAACTTTTGTTATTGACCAAATACTTATTTTCCACCATAATTTGCAAATAAATTAATAAAAAATTCTACAATGTGATTTTTCTGGATTTTCTTTTCTCATTTTGTCTGTCATAGTTGAAGTGTACCTATGATGAAAATTACAGGCCTCATCTTTTTAAGTGGGAGAACTTGCACAATTGGTGGCTGACTAAATACTTTTTTGCCCCACTGTATGTAAAACAAGATGTAGAGTATGACTAGATTTGGGGCAGACCTAGCTTGGGAAATGATATTTCATGAACTTTCTTGCCCTCCACCAGGACCTAGATGGATGGTGCAACATGTCCATCTTTGATCTGCCTGAGGAGAGCCAGAGCCCAGAGCGGACCCAGTTCCGTCTGGAGGGCAGCACCCTGCAGGAGCTGAGCAAGGGCAACCGGGGAGAGCTGATCCCCATCTCCCCTGGAGGAATCACTCCACCCTCCATACTGACCCGCCGCAGCCGCCGTCGCATTGCTCTGTCTCCTGACTCCAACTATTCCAGGACCCCCAAGAGCACCCCGGTCAAGGTCCTGCCCTTCTCTCCCTCACAGGTAATCGCTCGACCACCATGACCTAACACACAGTGAGATGACTCATCAGTGCCTTTTACTTTGTACAGAATCATGTGTGTATGTACAGAATCATGTGTGTATGTATATATATATTTATCTCACACACACTACCATTCAAAAGTTTGGGGTCACTTAGAAATTATCCTTGTTTTTGAAAGAAAACATCAGATTGATCAGAAATACAGTGCTAATATTAATGACTATTGTAGCTGGAAATGGCTGATTTTAAAAAATACATGTAAATGGAATATCGGCAGGGGCGGCAGGGTAGCCTAGTGGTTAGACTAGTAACCAAAAGTTTGCAAGTTCGAATCCCCGAGCTGACAAGGTACAAAATCTGTCGTTCTGCCCCTGAACAGGCAGTTAACCCACTGTTCCTAGGCCGTCATTGAAAATAAGAATTTGTTCTTAAAACTGACTTGCCTAGTAAAATAAAAAAAATATCTACATAGACGTACAGAGGCCCATTATCATCAACCATCACTCCTGTGTTCCAATGGTGCATTGTTAGCTAATCCAAGTTTGTCATTTTAAAAGGCAAATTGATAATTTAAAAAAACCTTTTGCAATTGTTAGCACAGCTGAAAACTTTCTCTGATTTTAAAGAAGCAATAAAACTGGCCTTTAGACTCGTTGAGTATCTGGAGCATCAGCATTTGTGGGTTCGAAATGGCCGATTTCAAGTTTTCATAACAATTGGAAATCGGTATTTAAAAAAAATAAAATAAAAAAATGTTTGTTTTTTTACACCTTTATTTAACTAGGCAAGTCAGTTAAGAACACATTCTTATTTTCAATGACTGCCTTGGAACGGTGGGTTAACTCCCTTGTTCAGGGGCAGAACAACAGATTTTTACCTTGTCAGCTCAGGGATTCAATCTTGCAACCTTACAGTTAACTAGTCCAACGCTCTAACCACCTGCTTTACATTGCACTCCACAAGGAGACTGCCTGTTACGCGAATGCAGTAAGAAGCCAAGATAAGTCGCTAGCTGGCATTAAACTTATCTTATAAAAAACAATCATAATCACTAGTTAACTACACATGGTTGATGATATTACTAGTTTATCTAGCGTGTACTGCATTGCATATAATCAATGCGGTGCGCATTCACGAAACAGGACTGTCGTTGCTCCAACGTGTACCTAACCATAAACATCAATGCCTTTCTTAAAATCAATAAATCAATAAATCGCCATATTTAGTTAATATTGCCTGTTAACATGAATTTCTTTTAACTAGGAAAATTGTGTTCTGTGCAAGCAGAGTCAGGGTATATGCAGCAGTTTGGGCCGCCTGGCTCGTTGCTAACTGTGTGAAGACCATTTCTTCCTAACAAAGACAGCCAACTTCGCCAAACGGGGGATGGTTTAACAAAAGCGCATTTGCGAAACAAGCACAATCGTTGCACGACTGTACCTAACCATAAACCTCAATGCCTTTCTTGAAATCAATACACATAAGTATATACCTACCTACCTCATGAAGCTGGTTAAGAGAATGCCAAGAGTGTGCAAAGCTGTCATCAAGGCAAAGTGGCTATTTGAAGAATATCAAATAAAAAATATATTTTGATTTAAGACTTTTTTGGTTACTACATGATTCCATATGTGTTACTTCATAGTTTTGATATCTTCACTATTATTCTACAATGTAAAAATAAAGAAAAACCCTTTTGACCGGCTGTATACAGTACCAGTCAAAAGTTAAGACACACCTACTCATTCCAGTGTTTCTCTTCACTATTATTCTACAATGTAGAAAAAAGTAAAGACATCAACACTATGAAATAACACATATGGAATCATGTAGTAACCAAATCAAAGTACCTTTTGTCTTGATGACAGTGTTGCACACTCTTGACACTTTTTGTTGTTGTTGTTACTACTTGATTTCATGTGCTATTTCATATTTCTGATGTCTTCACTATTATTCGACAATGCAGAACATAGTAAAAATAAAGAAAACCCCCTGAATGAGTAGGTGTCAACTTTTGCCTGGTAGTGTACAGTGTATTTTCCCCTAACCCTACCACTCCCCCTAATTGGCATAAACAAATTTGGCAACAACACTTAGGCTTCTACTTCCAGTTTATACATGCTATACACATTTTACGTACACACTATGTTTTACATTAGTTGTCTTATGTTTGTTTTAGTCCCGTACTTCTGCTACCCCCAACCCCTCCCTTCTATCTCTGAACACCATCCAGTTTGGATTTCCAATTTGCCATATATTTTTCAACTATCACCAATGATGTTGCCAAAAACACATTCTACCAATTGTTATATCCCTCACATTTAAATGCCATAATTTTTATTTATATGGTATGATTGCAAATGGATGTCGGAGGTCACATTTACTTTGAATATGTTTCCAGTTCCTCAACATGTGGACCAAACAGGACAACTTTGAACTGGAGAATCCATCCCTCACCTCTACCCCAGTCTGTAGTCAGAAGTCCACGGGTACCACACAACTACACCGCGATAAGACTCCACTCACACAGAAGGAAAACTCTGTGTTTGCGTCCAAGCTGTACTCAAACTCGGTGTATGTAATAAGTCGTTATTGACACACACATTTCTTGTATGTAATAAGTGATTATTAGGATGCAATATGATGACTCTCTTGTGGCAAAATATGTTATTTCATTTTTTATTTTTGTAAAGGTTCATCACACCCAACCACAAGTCAAATCTTGACAACACCCCGCGGACTCCAACTCCATTCAAGAATGCCATGGAGAAGTATGGTCCTCTGCAGCCTCTGGTGAGTCCCTCATTTACTACAGATGTCAATGAAAGAAATTGAACTGTCTGTGTGTATAATTTATTCGATATTCCACAGAGAAAGCATGTTCTTTCTTTATGTCTTAGCCTCAGACTCCGAACGAGGAGGACTTGAAAGAAGTCCTCTTGAAAGAGACTGGGATTGAGCTGATCGTGACGGATGAGAGTCCACTTGAGCAAAGACGCAAGCAGGTGGTGAGTGATGAAAGATGGCAGGAGAAAGTTTACACCTAAAGAACAACCATTTACTTCAACCAATGCTGCTTTTCAGTTTTATGGAATGGTCTGAATATGTGGTCCATTCCTTTTGGTTCCAGCATCGACCTACAATGAAGAAAGTGCGTAAATCTCTGGCCTTGGATGTCATGGACTGCAAAGAGACGGTCACCTCCAGGCATCAGTCCAAGTTTTTGCCCCAACCCTGTCCTAAGGTACATGGACGAAATGGTTATGCTGTAATTGTTTATAGTGTTTTCTTTGATTTTGGATTTTGTCTTGTCTTTGTTACAGGCTGAGACGTCTCTCAACTCCTCGTCCTTTTGCATGAAGAGAGAATATAAAGAGGAGAATGTTCTGGATCAGGGCTTCTGTTTAGGACCCAGGGAGAGTTGTACATATTCCTACCCAGTGCCACCAACCCCAGTAAGTATCATAATATTATGTTTTGTCATATTTTAGAATATGTATTTCCCTTGTTTGTTTGTATCTGAAGTTATTGATATGCGTTGTTGTGTCCTTAGATGTCTCAGGCATGGGAAGCAGTGGTATGTGGACAGACTAAGGACCAACTTATAATGACAGAGAAAGCAAGATGTTACCTCCGCTCACTAAAATCCCACGCTCCCAACCGGGCCCTCATCCTGTCCTGAGCCCTCCCTCACTACCAAGTTCTGATTTATGCCGTGTTCACATGTTATCAGAGTTGGGGAAATTCCTATTTGTGTCTGGGAAGTTTCACTTAAACAACCCAATGCCAGCAGCATACCACCCTGCATCCCACAGCTGGCTTGTATCTGAAGCTAAGCAGGGTTAGTCCTGGTTGGTCCCTGGATGGGAGACCAGATGCTGCTGGAAGTGGTGTTGGACGGCCAGTAGGAGGCACCCTTTTCCAATACCCCAGGGCAGTGCCTGGGGACGTTGCCTGTGTAGGGTGCCGTCTTTCGGCTGGGAAGTTAAACGGGTGTCCTGACTCTCTGAGGTCACAAAAGATCCCATGGCACTTATCGTAAGAGTAGGGGTGTTAACCCCGGTGTCCTGGCTAAATTCCCAATCTGGCCTTAATACCATCATCCCCAGTTTACAATTGGCTCATTCATCCCCCCTCCTCTCCACTGTAACTTCCCCAGGTCGTTGCTGTAAATGAGTATGTGTTCTCAGTGAAATTACCTGGTAGAATAAGGGTTAATAAAATAGTTGGATTACAAGTGAGAAAATGTTGTTGCAGAGTTGTGACGTTTTACCTTTTTTACCTTTTCAAACAAAAGATGACATCAGTTTTTGACAACTACAACCTCATCAATATGGAGAATGTAGCTAGTTTGACGATATTGTCAATGCTAAGCAAGCTAGCTGTTTATCAAGATTTAGTTGAAGAATGGTTCTGACCAAAAAGTACATGAATGAAACAAATTCGTATTTCCGTCATCACAACTAAGAAATAGGAAGTTCTGACAGGCACGTGAATGTGGCATAACTCTCTGCTGTGCAGACATTTTCATTGTGTTAAACATGTTTAATGTAACTATTCCAAAGTTTATTGTGTTGGTATTCTTTCATAGCAAGGTTATATGTTTGTTATAGGTTTCTGAAAGGTTTTGAAAAAATGTTGATGCCGTGCTATGTTGAGCAAGCTCAACTGAACTGAAGTAGTGGATACTTGTAAATATGGGGGAAAATGTTTATTGTTGGTCAACTTTATCATGTTATTTCAAGTTTTTCCAAATTAAATGTTTGAATCTACACACACCATTTCCTAGTAAGTTTTACCACAGCCCATCAACAATTGAATAATCCACACTTGCATCACGTTTGTCATACTCAAAAGTAATGTAAAGGTCTATCGTCTTCATGTTTTCATTTTGATATCTCAAGTATACATGTCATTTTGCACTGACATCTATCAGTATTGCGTTTCGTTTGTAACTGTCTCATGCATTAGATTACCTGATCAATCAATAATGAATGGAAACAAATTGACACACGTGAACAGAGTTGAGGGGTTGCTGAAATGTTTGTTTCCTATGATCTATTTTTACATTATGTATTCTACTAGCCAATCTGAGGTTTATTATAGGCTACTATTTTATTAAGAATAGAATGTGATGTGAATATGAATCATCATACATTCAGGTTGCCCTATTCCCATGTCCAAAGTTGTATAGATTTGATAAGATTATGGTGCTTTGAATTACAGAATGTTTCTGCTGAAAACAGATCATTTTCTGCTTGCAGATAAGATGTATGAGTAAATCATCTGCTGACCTCAGTAAAAAAATTATATATTTTATGAACAATTTGTAAAATTGTGCATTTAAACAATGTGTGATTGAACAAGTAATAAATCTATGATGCCATCTTAGAAGTTGCCTTTTATTGACCTGGTAGGTTGGTGAACTATTGATATTCTGATAAGTAATAGATTGGGACATTAGTATTTTGAGAGACTGGTTTGTTTCTTGTTGAGGACCAATGAAAAACGGACACAATGCCCCTTTTTGTTTTCAGGGGCGGACACGGGAGCCCGGTAACTTTTGAAAGGCACTGAAATAAAATGTGAATGTGTATGTAAATGTACAATATTTGCGGATAGTTTATTTTATATTTCAAAACGCAAATTATTCTCGCCCACATTTCAGATGGTCCAACAAACCTCTGGTTCTGATGTCCGAACAAGTTCATTCATTTGCAGGAGTTGGTTGTAACCAATTACACGAATAGGGGTAACAACTGTTAGATTGAGCATGGAATAAAACAAAGCAACTGAGGATATGCGATCTAAACATGTTATTTTATTGTAGTATAGTTGGACACAATACGTTATGTGAAAGGTGTGTGTCTAATAATAATAATACGTACCAAGACTGAAAATGAAATTACCACCCCTTGTCTTTGAAATGGTAGTGTCCAAGGCTTGGATCCCGGAAGCAATTCCGGCTCTTTGGTGACGCTGCATTAGAAGAAAAGAAATGGCCCAACCTCGTAAGTATTTTAGGGTTTTGTTTGCCCTAAATACCATATAAGTACACTTCATAATAATGGTTATTATAATTTAGTAATATAATCTAGCGGTGATTTTATATAAGCAGAGTTTTCGTAGTCTATAAATAACGCGTGCAGATATGTAATGAATTTGGAGTGACAGTGGAAGCGAACGTTAATAAGCTAGCTAACACGGTTGTCGTAGCTAGCAAGCAAGATCTTGCTAGACATGTATTTTACAGGTACATCATCATGAAGATCATTGGATTGAATACGAACTAGCTTTGTCTGTAGTATGTCTAGTGAGTTTGAAATCTTTCGCTCACGTTAACTGGTTAGCTTGTTAAATGAGTTAGGTAAGTTAGCTAGATAACTAAGCTGGTTCCTCTAGTTAAGGAAAGGGATGTTATGCATGGGTTTCTGTGTAATGGCTGCATGATTGAGTCTACGAACTACTTCACTTTGACTTCACACGTTTAAAACGGTTGCAATATTTCCTGTAACCATCATGTCTGTGCCCACAGGTTTGTTCAGCTTGGTCCTCCTCACCGTGGCTCTCGGAGCCCAGGCTCTGACCCCATCCCATCACCTTTCCCTGTCAGACGTTGCGAGACTTCAAGCTCTCCTGAGCCAACCCTTCACAGACCTGGCATCAGCATACTACTCGATTGTTGGTCTAAGCAAGCTTGGAGCCTCAGTTGCTGATGAAAATGTAAGAAAACGGGCTACTAAGTATCAAAGTAAAGGGGCTTGACTGGAGGACCCAAAACATGTAGCCTATGACATGTTTGCACTAGTGTAAAATTTGCACCTTTGCTATTCACGTCCACAATGTCTTCCACTCCAGAAAAAATCCAAGGGAGACACTAGTGCAGTTTGTTGCCTCATCAAATCCTTGTTTTTCCTTTTGCAGGATGCCTGTCATTTCTTGAAGGCCCAACTGGACCCCATGAGTGTCGACTCCCTCTTCTTTGCTGCTGAGGCCAGTCAGGCCATCTCAGACTGTGAGGTAGGTACTTGTATATGGTGCTTGATTCTATTTGACCAAAACATGTAATTTGCTCCTCCAGCAAGATGAACCGGCGAACAGCATTTGTGTTTGTGCTTTTGGATGCTCTGCCAGTGAATTCTTCACTAATAGCTTGGTTCTGTTAACTTATTCATCCTCTTTTAGATCCCGGTGTCCAATGAGACCCGTGACATCCTTCTGGCAGCAGTCAGCGAGGACTCCACAGTCACGCAGATCTTCAGAGCTGTTAGCGCCCTCAGTTCCCTAGGGCTTCCTCTGGCTTCACAGGAAGTCGTCGGTGCCCTGGTCGCCCGTATAGCTAAAGAGGACAACGTCTTGGCGTGAGTAATACCTGCTAGCCTGGCAGGTGGATCAGACTTGCTGCTGGATCATTTATTTGATCTTCTGTGAGATCTGCCTTGTTTAACTGCTAGAAAGAAGCTTCTGAACTTAATTGTTACTTTGAATCGTTTCAAACAAACTCTGCTTTTGAACAGAAGATATTCCTATGGACATGGATCTAAAGCCATGATGTGTTTTGTCATTGTATTGTGACTGTTCTTTTCTTGTCTTTCTGTACAGGATCACCACAGCACTCCAGACTGCCACCCGTCTCTCCCAGCAGGCTGACTTTGGAGGAATCCTGGAGGAGATTGAGGTGAGTTTCACAAGTCCACCAGGTGGTGCTGTGCTGCAGGTTTAGTCGGGTAAATTACTTTACAAAGTTACTAATTACTCCCATGCAAACTGGTTTCTTAAGCAGAGGTGTTGTATTTGAACCTTTCTCTTCCTCTTAAGGATCTTGCAGCACGATTGGATGACTTGGGTGGAGTGTACCTCCAGTTCGAAGAGGGACTTGAGGCAACTGCCCTGTTTGTGACAGCAGCCTACACACTCTCAGACCATGTGGATACAGAGCCTCCTCTCAAAGAGGTAAACTGCTCTCACAATTTATGTGGGTGGTAGATTGATGCAGGGGAGTTGAAGGAAAGCAGGCTGCATAAGTAGGGCCAGGGATTTTTCCTGAACAAGTGCCATGTATTAGACCTCTGTATAATACTTGATAATAGAAATCTAGAATAACAACACCAACCTACCTATTTTAAAATAACTGCATGTGGAACTAATGTGAGCTGTTTTCATCACAGGACCAGGTGATCCAGCTGGTGAACTCTGTGTTCAGTAAGAAGTCCTGGCAATCCCTGTCTGAGGCATTTAGCGTAGCCTGTGCTGCTGCCGCCCTATCCAACAACCGCTTCCAGGTGCCAGTCATCGTCAGCGCCCAGGGGCCCGCCACCGTCTCCCACAGCCAGCCAATCTTGCAGGTACACTCCACTATCACCGGTGTTTGTAAATCAGTGACTGACTACACTTCATTTTTTTAATGTCCATTATTTGGTCGTCATCAATTTGAGACACATTTGAAGGTTTTCGCATGGGCCCCGGGTGCATGTTTTCTAGTTTTTGCGCTAGACAGCTGATTTTAAATAACCGACTTGTCATCAAGCTTTGAATGTGCAGTGTTTGGGCAAAAAAACAAAATGTGCTCCCAGGGGATGGGGGCAGGACCAAATTTGGGAAACCTTGCTCTAGTCAACCACTGAGCAATGGTCTTCTTTCTCACATGATGCTTTTCTTTTCACTGACATCTTTCTGCCTCCTTGTCTTTACCACAGCTTCTGGTGACTGATGTCCTCTCCAATCCTCTTGCCTCAGCCAGTGTGGTGGTGGAATCTGCTCAAGCTGTGGTCTCTAAGAACGTCATACTCACCCAGGCACCTTTCTCCCTCAGGGAGTAAGTTTGTTCGACAGAAATATTAGAATTTGTCTGGGCACTAATGTTGCTAGTTGTGTTGCTTTTTAATATGGATTATTTGTGTATGTCTGCGTTGCAGTGTTTGTAGTGTATAATAATTCTTTCTACCTGTTTTGACAGTGGCATTTTTGAACTGAACTTCATGACTAGCCAGCCAGCCAGTGGATATTACCAGTTCTCTGTGGCTATCACCGGGGACACCCGATTGGTTGCCAGTCAGGTTGAGGTGAGCTGGCCATCTTTTCAAGAGAAAATGTATTGGGGATAATTTTGTACCCGCTTACATGCAAGATAAACAAACTTCTATATTATTTGAAAGTTTGCCAGTTTACATTTTTCCAAAATGTGGGCATGATTCACTCATCACCAGGTATAAAAGGTACAGTGCATTCGGAAACTATTCAGACCCCTTGAATTTTTCGACATTTTGTGACGTTACACCCTTGTTTAAAAGAAATGTTCCATCAATCTACACACAACCCCATAATGACAAAGCGAAAACATCTTTTTAGAAATGTTGGCAAATTTATTACAAAGGAAAAAAACGGATACCTTATTTACATAAGTATTCAGACACTTTGCTGTGAGACTCAAAATGTCGCTCAGGTGCATCCTGTTTCCATTGATCATCTTTGAGATGTTTCTATCACTTGATTGGAGTCCACCTGTGGTAAATGCAATAGATTGGACTTGATTTAGAACGGCACACACCTGTCTATATAAGGTCTGACAGTTGACAGTGCATGTCAGAGCAAAAACCAAGCCAGGAGGTCGAAGGAATTGTCAGTAGAGCTCCGAGACAGGACTGTGTCGAGGCACAGATCTGGGGAAGGGTACGAAAACATTTCTGTAGCATTGAAGGTTTCCAAGAACACAGTGGCCTCCATTCTTAAATGGAAGAAGTTTGGAACCACCAAGACTGTTCCTAGAGCTGGCCGCCCGGCCAAACTGAGCAATCGGTGGAGAAGGGCCTTGGTCAGGGAGGTGACCAAGAATCTGATGGTCAGTTGGACAGAGCTTCAGAATTCCTCTGTGGAGATGGGAGAACCTTTCAGAAAGACAACCATCTCTGCAGCATTCCACCGATTAGGCCTTTATGGATGAGTGGCTAGACTGAAGCCACTCCTCAGTAAAAGGCACATGACAGCCCACTTGAAGTTTTCCTAAAGGACTCTCAGACCATGAAACAAGATTCTCTGGTCTATTGAAACCAATATTAAATTCTGTGGCCTGAAAGCCAAGCCTCACATCTGGAGGGAACCTGGCACCATCCCTACAGTGAAGCATGGTGGCAGCATAATGCTTTTGGGATGTTTTTCAGCTTTTGGGGTGTTTTTCAGCATCAGGGACTGGGAGACTAGTCAGGATTGAGGGAAAGCTGAACAGAGCAAAGTACAGAGATCCATGATGAAAACCTGCTCCAGAGCAATCAGGACCTCAGACTGGGGCGAAGGTTCACCTTCCAACAGGACAACAACCCTAAGCACACAGCCAAGACGACGCAGGAGTGGCTTCGGGGCAAGTCTCTGAATGTCCTTGAGTGGCCCAGCCAGAGCCTGCGCTTCAACAAAATACTGAGTAAAGGGTCTGAGTACTTACGTAAATGTAATTTTTCAGTGTTTTTATTTGTAAAAAATGTGCTAACATTTCTAAACCTGTTTGCTTTGTCATTATGAGGTATTGTGTGTAGATTGAAGAGGGGGAAAACAAGTGAATCCATTTTAGAATAAGGCTTACAGCCTTGACTTGGAAAAAGTCAAGTGGTCTGAATACTTTCCGAATGCGCTGTATATAGTTTTGGATTTGTAATTGTGAGAAGTTACAGTTCTTCTAAGTTAAGTCAGTTGCCTTTCGCTTTTGCCAAAAGGTTAGCAGTTCAATGTGCTCGAAATGGAGGATTATTACTTAGTAGCCGCTTTCATTAGCTTACAAACCTTTGTTACTTAACCATGTGTCAAAGCAATTAACCTCTGGCATTTACTTTTACTCTCTGACACTCATTCACCATAAATGTGACACTAATCACCTTGAAATTTGCATGTGAATTTCACCATATGAATTCCCTTGAATTTCTCATTTTCCTCCATCTCTCTCTCTCTCCTTCTCCCCACATGTCTTCAGCTAAAAGTGAAGGTGTCCACTGAGGTGGCCATCACTAATATGGACCTGTCCGTAGTGGATAAGGACCAGAGCATCGGCACCAAGACATCCAGGTTAGGGAGCCCAATCTCGTATATGAAGCCCTTTTTAATACTGCCTTTGTCAGACCCATAACTAAGACCGAGTTATTTCCTGCACGTTGTATGGTCAGAAAAGCTCATGGCCCTACCCATTAGCCACACAAAATATATATATATAAAATATAATTGTTTTCATTTCCAGGGTGGACTATCCCTTCAAGGCCAAGGGTTCTTTTACTGCAGACAGCCACCAGAACTTTGCCATGACATTCCAGTTAGTGGATGTCAACACTGGAGTAGCGCTCACTCCCCATCAGGTAGAGATTTGGCTGTTCCTGTGGGTCTACATTTTTATGTTCATACTCTTATTCTGTCAACCTTGTGCTATTATATCTCTTGAGTATTGTTATTGTCTTTCTCTCCAGACCTTTGTGAGGTTGCACAATCATAAAACTGGCCAGGAGGTTGTGTTTGTGGCCGAGCCTGACAGTAAGAACCTTTACAAGTTTGAGCTGGACATAGCCGAGAGGAAGTCTGAGTTTGACTCAATGTCTGGAACATATGCCCTCTACCTCATTGTGGGAGATGCCACCTTGGAGAACCCCATTCTGTGGAACGTGGCTGACGTTGTCTTGAAGTTCCTTGATGAGGAGGCCCCAGCAGCCATCCAATCTAAGACCCTTTACATGCCTAAGCAAGATATCCAGGTAAACAACAAGTTTTGCATATAAACACATTGGTTTGTTTCTCTAGTCTTCTGGTTGCTAGTCATAGCTTGAAATTTGCTATATAGCTAAGCTAACTCTGGTGCAATATCCATGTTGTGTGTGTGGTCCCTGACAAATAAATAGATGAATAACTGGGGTGTATTCACTAGGAACAAAACTGGGTGAGAACTACCTGAATTTGTCCAATAAACTTGTTTTCCGTTTGCTACGGTTTTGGGTTAACGATTACGCCAATGTCCATGTTGTGCGTGGTCATTGAAACAAATAGGTGGACTTGACCTGATGTTCTTGTCGTGTGTAGCACCTGTTCCGGGAGCCAGAGAAGAAGCCACCCACAGTGGTGTCCAACGCCTTCACAGCCCTCGTCCTCTCACCCTTCCTGCTGCTGCTTATTCTGGTGACACTCTTTACTTCTTCAAGTTTGAATTGTATGAAGGTCCAAAGGTTTATTTTTAGAACATTTTCATATCTGCCTCTTCACTGTGTTTTCTGTCTAGCAAGGCCCTTTAGAATAAAACCTTGATACTTCCTGAATGAGCCTTGGTTTTTGGTTAACACTTGTTTTGATTTGAAATGACAATAGTGATGCTGTATGTAGTTTCTGACACTGTTGTGTGGCGACATTGTCCATACTGCGAAAGGCTTGCATCAGTGCATTGTAAATTAATCCGTTTCCAGACCTTTTGTTGTACTGCCGTGTTCCATGAACAATATTCTCTTGTTCTCGCCCCCCTCTCTGTTCAGTGGTTCAAACTTGGGGCCAACATCTCAAACTTCAGCCTCTCCCCCAGCGCTGTCCTCTTCCATGTGGGCCACGCATGTGAGTACAGAGTTCTGAGTCGTAGTTTACAATGGAAAATACTGGCATTGTCACTCTACCAATATCTCTTTTTCCTAGTTTATCACCTTTTACTCTGTTTATTGTGATGTTTCAGGCATGCTGGGACTGATGTATGTCTACTGGACTCACCTCAACATGTTCCAGACCCTCAAGTACCTGGCCATCATCGGCAGTCTCACCTTCCTGGCTGGAAACCGCATGTTGGCCCAGAAAGCAGTCAAGAGGTATGGCTTCTGTTAGCTTTCGCAAAAACACAGACTGACTGTCAGATTTCCTGCCTAGAGAGCTCTTGACCACAGGGAGAAAGGTTGACCTCTTCATATGAGAAGGACTCTGGGGCTTTGGGTCCTCTTGGTGCTTCTCTGAGATTGTGGCTGCCGGACGTTCACTCAAGGCCCTTGAGATCGTGTGTAAGGGCCTACTGTGACGCGCTGCCCCCTCAGTGTGTGTCCCCCAGGGGCCCTTTGCCCAGCCAGGCTAGCAGAAGAGTGGAGCCACCGCTGTAGAGCGTATGTCTACTGGGAGCATGAGAGGGCCTGGCCAGATTGAACTGTGTGGGTGTTTTTTTTTCTTCCCTCAAGCCTTCCACATGTAGAGCTCTCCAAAGGCCATCGAGACACAGCGGTAATAAGTGTCACTGGCTGAAGGCTTCAAGCTCTAATTGCCTAGTATTACTGTGGAATTACTGCACCTTACTCCTGTCCTTTCTGACCCAGTCCTTTTAACCATGTTCTAGTCTCATGCTCCTTTTGGTTGATGTGGAGTCAGTGGATTTAATTTCGCAATTGATGAAACTTGACTAGCCTGACTTTCTTTAGCCACCGTCTCCTATAGTGCCCTCCTGTCTCCCTAACTCCTGTCTACTCCTTGCTACATCTCTCTCTTTCAGGATTGCCGCAGAGCAAAGTAGTAGGTTGGCAAAGTATAGGAGCCTGCGGTAAAGGCCTGTTTTCTAATAACAAAGGGCCAGTCTTCCAGGCTGAAGTAAGGGCATCTCTATGGACTGCATCCCAGTGCATCCCCATTGCCCTGTGTAATGCATGGCTGTGTGGTGCAGTGCTCACTCACCAACATCTTGCTCATCCCACCATAAAAAATCATCTTTGCTCACCTTTTCCGTCCTGTCCATGTCACCAGTTATTAATCTTAATATTGCCTGCCATTGTACATGGTTATTCTAAAGATGCAACGTGTGTGGCGCTTCCTCATTCCCGCATTATCCTATCATCCTCATTGTTCTTCCGTTCATATTCTGTTGCGGCGAAATCCTGTACACTTCATCCTTATGCTGGAAAGAAATGTGTGACGCTTCTTACATCGGATGTGATTTTTCATGTATCCAGGACTTCTCATGCAGGCTTTACATTTTAAGATCTCATCTCAGTTTTAAATTTGTGCCCAATAGAAATGAATTGTAAAGTAATTGTCACTTTTATTGTAAAAACATGTTTCTAAACACTTCTACATTAATGTGGATGCTCCCATGATAACGGATAATGATGCGTGAGAAAGATGCGTGCACAAATATCATACCCCCAAAGACATTACATTAACATGGGAGATTAACATTTCAGCCTCCAACTTTCTCTCCTCATTATTCACGATTTTCATTCAGGATTATCTGTGATCATGGTACCATCCACAATGTAGATGTGGTATTAGAAACATTCATTTTTATTTACAATAAGTGAAACCAAAATGGCACTACATTTCTATTGGGCACAAAATAATCTGAAACACAACCAAAACGCATGGAAAATGCATCCAAGTTTGTAGAGTTACAAGCTTGATGCAATCATTGCGTTCTATGATATGGGACTAAATACTGAACTTTACTACTTTATTCAAGTGAAATTGTCCCAATACTTTTAGTCCTCAAATTGGGGGGGGGGGGGGGGGCACGCCACTATGTACAAAAAGTGCTATAATTCCCATCAAATTAAAGCTGACAGTGTGTACTTTAACCTCCATAGTCATTGTATAATTTCAAATTCAAAGTGCTGGTGTACAGAGCCAAAACAAGTCTCTGTCCCAATACTATTGGAACTCACTGTAGATAAAAATGTAAAGGTCTGTCTGATAATTAACATGTACAACAAACTGACTTATGTATCTATTTTCTTCTCTGGCAGAATTGCAAGTAAATGATGACCGAAGATTGGAGACTTAAGATGCTTAGCTTAGTTTTTGGTTTTCAAGGAGTCATTTTAAGGACACATCAACCATCAGACTGTCATCAAAGACATGTTATTCCATGAATCCAATAGAAAATTTGAAATGCAGTTTGACTTCATTTGAAAGTAAATGTTAACTCTACTGAGACCTTTGATTTGATCGGACAGATGTTTACTGACACAGATGCTCCTGCTGACGTCTGCAACGCTAACCATCCTTGCACTTCATTTTTGTTTGACCGTTTTGCAAATGCCCTTTTTCTTATTTGTTTTTACAATGGGCTTGGGGATCTACTTTTGTGGTTTCATAATGAAATGTGGATGGGTTTTTTTTTTGTTTTTTTTTGTACATTCATGTTTCTCAGTGCCCATCTTACCACTGCATTGTAAAAAATTTGCATCAAGAAGGTAGCCATCAATTTTACAAGGCCTTTTGATAGAAGTTGATTGAGGTGGCTTCACTGACATGGTCATCGTAAGTCTAATTATTTGCTTGTCTCCTCACTGAATTACGTGTGGAGGGTGTGAGCTATTCACTCAATACATTAAAGACCCCCCCAGAATAAAATGGGCAGTCCTAGAAAATCTGGTGTTTTTGTAATTAAAGAGTTGGTGATTAATTTTTAGTGTACTGCTGTTTCTTATTGGTGCAATACACACTAATTCTATCATACTCAAGTACTTGAAATAATAGTGCCTATACAATGCATTTGTTTCAGTTGGTAGAAGGAAGTAAAATTAATGCACTAGACTCATATCAAATCTCTTTGCTTTATTGTGAAAACTGGTTACATATCCTTTGGTACAATTGTTTGCCAGAGTGTATGAACTGAGGGACATTGATTTTCTTGACTCAAAGCTTTGATAGTAAAATAGCTTAATTTTTTATTTTGACATTGTCAGGTCATTAGGGTTGGCGATAAACACTTCTTGTCTTCACTTTGTCCTCGCTTACATTCACTACATAGAAGTCTGGAAGAGAACATTAAGTAGGAATGTCAGTTCAATCACAACTATGCATTTCCACGAGACACACTTCACAGATTACAATTTGGCAACGTGTATGCTCTGAAGGCTTACAGATAACTTGTCTGCAGTGAGATCATGATTTCAAAACCATTTACTGGGTGGGAACTATACCTTGGCATCTTGAAATTGTTTTGCTGTCCTCTGTAACTCTGTTTTCTCTGAACAGATGTCAGGTCCTGTTTGTAGGTGCCCTCGTAAATGTCTGACTGGCATTTCACATTATAGCTCCGGCCTTCTTCTCTGGGTTTGAAAAAAAAAAGAATAGAATGAGTACAGTATGAACATTTTTAGTGATTCTATACTTAATTATAAACTGGGTGGTTTGAGCCCTGATTGGCTGACAGCTGTTGTATACCACAGGTATGACAAAGCATTTATTTTTACTGCTCTAATTACGTTGGTAAGCAGTTTATAATCGCAATAAGGCACCTTGGGGTTTGATGTATGGCCAAAATACTGCAGCTAAGGACTGTGTCCAGGCACTCCGTGTTGTGTCGTGCTAAGAACAGCCAATAGCCTCGGTATATTGGCTTTATACCACACCTCTGGCCTTATTGCATAACTATAGTATATCATTACTGACAGATTGCATAAACAGCCACTACTCACTGTAGACGTTTTCCCATGATGCTCTGTAGGAATTTCCTGGCTGAGATTTGACCTAGAACCTTCCTGTAGCTGTTGGTAAAGATGGCATCAGCATGTCTTCCTGATCTGAAGATGGGAGGGAGCACATGATCATTTCATTGGTAGATGTCTAGAATTTGAATGTTCAGTCATTGCCTTGATACATTTTTGTTGTATAACAACAAAAGCTATTTCAGATTTTGGGGTGGCACTGACCGCAGTTCGGCTTTTTGCGTCAAGGGAGTGCTGTTTTCTTCCAGCAGTTTCATGGGATGCTCTATAGAGGTCATCAGGATGGACGTGTCCCTCTGACCAAACCTGGGGGGAAAACACGTCACATAAATATGGTATGACGTGTCCACCCACTGTGCAACACTGTTTGAATCAAAGTTGTTTCCACATTTCAACCCTCAATCTATGTGATGAAGTTGAATCAACTGAATTTGCAAAAAGTCATCAAGGTAAGGGCATTAGGTGTTTGATTTTTTTTTACCCAACTTTTAACCTAAATCCAATGACACGGTGAAATGTTTTGTTGAATTCACATTAGTTGACAGCTCATCCAAATGTAAATCAAAACTAAACGTTGAACTGACGTCTGTGCCCAGTGGGCTTTCAGACGCTTTTTGTGAGATTTCACTTAGATGAAGTTCGGAATAACAATTTCATGAGTATAACATCGATAGACCTGCATCATTATACCGAGAGCGTTGCCGTTTCTAAAAATACATATTTGGCTGTTTATGGAGGCTTTTTTCATGTTTTATCTCTGCAACTGCAGGACAAGCATGAGGAAGTGTAATACCGGTGCGGTAACTTTCGCAAAACCAAGTGAAATCGCAACAACAAAAATGTCTGGGCAGCTCTAATCTTTATAGGGAATTATAAAGATAACATTCAAAATAAACTGTCTAAAAAAATGTTATCGTAAACAACAACCATACTTCAAATGCTATTATCTTAATTGTAGTTAGAAGTGATCATTTTCAGTAGATGTGTTTTTCCGGATATGCAGAACAATAGTCTCATACTATGCCCCCGAATGCTGTGATTAATGTGCTGTGCAAATGTTACACATTTTAGTGACTAATCCAGACATCTTGACCCTTGTTAGCATAACAAAAAGACAGGGCACACTATGACAGGCACGCTGACCCCTGATAGATTTAAAGCATCATGTTCAGAGACAGACTGCTGGCTGCAGTTATTCTCTTTCTTTCTGCTCTCTCTTGGCAGTCCAGTCTTTGTCTGTTACTGACCACACCTCATGTTCATTCCATTGTTAGATCGTCCATCAGTGGGATGAAGCATTACATCATTTTTTTCAGCAGCACAGGGTGAAAATTGAATTCTTGGAAAGGGAGCTCACAGAGACTATTTATGTATACCTGGCCCCTGGTCAAGGAGACTGGGGGCAGAGTAGGGGGGGGGGTAACTGCAGTTCAGGTGTGGATCATTCCACTCAACAAGCTCTGCGTCATTAGCCTGTATAACAAGAGGGTTAGTAACATATTCTACTGAGGGGGTTTAGTTGCTGTTCCACAGAGATTGGTATTAGAACTCTTACACATTGGAGTGTTGTAAATGTCACTCAAAAGGCAATGCACACCACTACTGACATAGCTACTCGGGGTTCATGAAAAGCAAATTGATTCAAAATGTAATTTAATCATATGACAAGTGACAGAACTATATTGGATGCTCTAGCAGTAATCTACTAGAATCATAAATCACTCTTTCGTATTCAAGTTCATTATGGTTAGTGCGCTTTAACAGTTGCAATCATAATATTTAATTATTTAAACTCAAGTAGTATCAGCATGCTTTTCTTAGATAGCAAACTTAAAATGTATTATCAGAAACATTTTAGAAATAATAATTATATTGGACAATTGGTCATACAACCCATGTTAGATACAATATTTGTCAAATTAGCATGTTGGTTTATATTTTTGTCATTTTAATGCTATTAACATGACGTTAAATGTTTAAACAAAATTGCTATCATGCAGATTGATTGGATTCTTACCTAATAGATGGGTAGAGTGGGGCAACTGATACAGACATCACCAGACAGCAGAAAACGAGCAGTACAGCTCGATCCATCATCATGACTAGTTCTGGAAAACAAGAAGAAATGGCAAAGTTAAAATTACATTAGAAAATACGCTGAAGCCAGTTGGCCCCTGATCTGATATCACTGCAGTAGACATTGAGTTCTCTTGGAGAGGAAGCCTTGCTATATTGTTCTGATGATTACTTTTACAAAGATAAAGTATGGATTTTTCAGTGTAACTAAATTTAAGTAAATATTTGCTGAAATGTGAAATGTCTTTATCCACTACATGGGTAACTTTACTCAGGTAATATATATTTTTGTTTGATGTTCCAATAAATAATTAAAGCACAAACGTGTAGTGATTGCATTTCATTTCCATGTATGATTGATGTTAACAATAGAAATGTTATATTTATTTTTAAAAAGTGATTGACATATAGTTAAAAAGGTTACAATATCAATGTATGTAATCATATCATCAAATGGTTTTCTTGACACACACTATCAAATCTGAAACATAAAGATGGTTACCTTAAAGTTGCCCTGATTAAGCGTGAGTTTATTCTATTGGGTCCTTCTCCCGCAGTCCTTGATGTCAGTTCAGGTCATCATCTCAGAAGAAATGCTGGAACAGCTTTTTGTGGACATCACTCTCTGAATAAACCTTTTAAACCAAACCATCAAAGACACCAATGACATCACCTCTGATGCTAAACTCCCTCTAACCTCTCTGCCTGTCTGTGTGTCCCACTCCCCCCCCCCTCTATCGCTCTCTTTATCTCTCTCTCTCTTCCTTTCACCGTACTGGTTGAGGTATGCTTTAGATTTCTCTCCCTACTCTTTCATTGGTCATATCTAATCAAATCAAATCAAATGTATTTATATAGCCCTTCGTACATCAGCTGATATCTCAAAGTGCTGTACAGAAACCCAGCCTAAAACCCCAAACAGCAAGCAATGCAGGCGTTGAAGCACGTTGGCTAGGAAAAACTCCCTAGAAAGGCCAAAACCTAGGAAGACACCTAGAGAGAAACCAGGCTATGAGGGGTGGCCAGTCCTCTTCTGGCAGTGCCGGGTGGAGATTATAACAGAACATGGCCAAGATGATCAAACGTTCATAAATGACCAGCATGGTCAAATAATAGGTCTGGGACAGGTAGCACGTCCGTATAATATCTATATGTTTTATTTGTTTAAATACATCTGGAATATAATGTATATTAATGGAACCGTTTTTCTGTAGATAAGTACAGATTCCTTCAAGGTGCACAACGATGGCACTGTCACAGTGGAACCTTTTGTAAAATAGTTGTTTCAAGACGGACCGCAATATTGTACGTCCTTGAGGACGCGATTGATAGATGGCAGTTGTTTACACAAGATTATGTTAGCGAATTGCTTTGTGTACCGAATGACAACTTGAGGATTAAAACGACTTCAATAGGGCAAATTTAGTATTCAACCGACAAGTTCATATGCAGAAAGAATAATTATGACATACGAAAGCTGCAGCATCTGCTGAGTACAATTTCAGAGGGCTCTTTTTCAGATGTCAAGCCACTAGCTGGCTAACGTTAGCTATTTTGAACATTGTTTTCACATTTTCACCCATTGCAAAAAATGTCGCAGTAATTGACGTTATTATTTGACAAATATGAGAAACACCAACCGTTTAAGATCAATTTTTCATACTTTTGAACAATGGTTACCTAGATGGAGCTTGCAACACAGATTGTGTTGTTCAAAGCCAGTCAGCGTTCATTCAAACGAGGAGAGCAGGGCAGAAAAATTCAAGACTCAAATAGCCACAGGTCCAAGATTTCATGACTTTGTCAAGGGAGCTTCTATCAACAAACAGCAACCTGTTATCACTGATGATTTGATAGACACTGACAAGCATGCCTATCTTCCTGAGGACTCAGAAAGTGGGAATTCTAGGACAGGTTTGTGCACTGCACATTAACATCGCGGATTTAAAAAGAAATCTTCCATTAATTAATGACCGTTGAAATAATGCATGTTGATTTTTTTTTTTTTTTACAGTGTGTTTTGAAACCTATGGCTGTCAGATGAACGTCAACGACACAGAAATTGCCTGGTCAATATTGCAGAAGAAGGGATATCAACGCACAAGTGATGTCGCTGAGGTACACATGACGTTCACTTTTTAGGAGGATTAAAATGTGCATTACCAAATATTTCTATTGACAGAAACCTGTGGTTTAAATATACATTTTATCTCTTTCAGGCTGATGTTGTCCTCCTTGTTACATGCTCCATAAGGTAAAGGTCCAAGTCTTTTTGGGACAGAGGGAGGCATTTTTCCTTAAGTTTTGTTCACTGAACTTACAACATACTCAAGCAAGCTTTTCCCTGCTCTGCTTCGCACAGAGAAAAAGCCGAACAAACAATCTGGAACAGACTACGGCAACTCACAGCCATGAAGAAAAGACGCTTAAAGACCCGCGTACCCATGAAAATTGGAGTCTTAGGTGAATGAGTTACAGTCTGACTTGTGACTATGATACATTTGATGTCTCTGTCTGAACCGACACTCTAGGATCAACACAGCATACATGCTGGCTCTGATCCCCTGTATGTTTGTGGTCCCAGGTTGCATGGCCGAGAGGCTGAAGTCTGAGCTGCTGGAGAGGGAGAAGCTGTTGGATGTTCTGGCTGGTCCAGATGCATACCGGGACCTTCCTCGGCTCCTGTCTGTGGCCCATGGTGGTCAGCAGGCTAGCAACGTGCTGCTGTCTCTAGAGGAGACATATGCTGATGTCATGCCAGTTCACCACTCCCCCCAGGGTTACAGCGCTTTTGTGTGAGTGTCTCTCTGACTGTTTATTCGTCAGGTTAAATGTACTCTGGTGCAATTTACCATTTACAATCAGATGAGTTACACAGGACCCTAGAATTACATATAGGATCGAATACAGGACATTGACCTTGATCCTGCATCCTCATGTCCCTCTCTGCTTTGTAGGTCCATCATGCGAGGATGTGATAACATGTGCAGCTACTGCATTGTCCCGTTTACTCGAGGTCGAGAAAGGAGTCGACCAGTGTCCTCTATCCTTGAGGAAGTCCATATCCTGTCAGAGCAGGTAGGTGTTTTAAATGTCTCTCAGGTGTGCAGTTACTTCTCTTGTTTGTGTCTTAATAGACTGTATGCAGGCTTAAGCTATTCTTAGCATTACTGTGGTTTTGTTCTGTACCAGGGCGTGAAGGAGGTGACCCTGTTGGGTCAGAATGTGAACAGCTACAGGGACACATCAGAGGAACAGTTCTGTAGTTCAGAGCCAGGCCAGCTGAGCCGGGGCTTTAGGACGGTGTACCGATCCCGGCCCGGGGGCCTGCGCTTTGCTGACCTGCTGGACAGAGTGTCCCTCATAGACCCGGACATGAGAATCAGGTTCACCTCCCCTCATCCCAAGGACTTCCCTGATGAGGTACAAATGGAGTCCAAAAGGCAAACTGATGTTAATAGTTTTGGGATTATATTGTTATTCTAATAGTCTGTAAGATTGTAAAGAATGCACTTTGTTGTTATTCTGTTCACTGCTACACACATACACTAATCACAAGCAAAAAATGTAAGGTAAACATTTGACCATTGAAGGATATACTTAAGCAATAAGGCACGGGGGGGGGTGTGGTATATGGCCAATATACCACGGCTAAGGGCTGATCTTACGCAACACGGAGTGCCTGCATACAGCCCTTAGCCGTGGTATATTGGCCGTATACCACAAACACCAGAGGTGCCTTATTGCTATCATAAACTGCTTAACAATGTAATTAGAGCAGTTAAAAATACATGTTTTGTCATACCCGTGGTATATGGTCTGTCAGCCAATCAGCATTCATGGCTCGAACCACCCAGTTTATGAAGTAGATTGTTCTCAGCATTGACAAGTTGACATGGGCATTTTGACCCTGGTGTTTGTGTGTAGGTGTTGCAGCTGATAAAAGAGAGGGTGAACATCTGTAAGCAGATCCACCTCCCGGCTCAGAGTGGCAGCAGCACTGTCCTACAGGCCATGCGGAGGGGGTAATACAGCTCCTCTGTTTCAGCTTTTACTCTGATCTCCAATAGAAATGTAACTAGATCCATGGAAACAGATTCAAATATGTTTGTCGTCTTAATTGTGTCCATTTTGGAAATTTCAGTTATAGTAGGGAGGCTTACCTGGAGCTTGTGGATAACATCAAGAGAATAATCCCAGGTAGACCACCTCAACTTGTTTATACGTTGCTGTGAATTCAGGTAACCGCTGCAGACCGGTTTGGCTATGCACATTGGCTGCATGCCAATGGCATCTTGTGTAATGTGCTTTTCTGTCTTATTGCCATTGGGTCAGTGACGGTTCAGTCCTGTGTGTCTGTCTCAGGGGTGAGCCTGAGCAGTGACTTCATCTCTGGGTTCTGTGGGGAGACAGAAGAGGACCACCTGCAGACCCTGTCTCTGATCAGGGAGGTGCGCTACAACGTGGGCTTCCTCTTTGCCTACAGTATGCGGAAGGTCTGTTCAACTCAATTAATGTACTGGAAAGGATTCCACATGTTCTGTCAATACCATTGGTGTAGAGCATGGGTTCACAACCGTAGTTGTTGTTTTTTTTTCAGGGGCCCATAGAGTTTGTGTTACGAAATCCAGGTCCCTCTAAATTAGACAATATTTTCAAGAATAAATTAAATATAATTTATTGTGTTAATGCCGTATATCCTGTGTACACTGCTGTGTCCTCTCCCAGAAAACCCATGCGTTCCATCGTCTTCAGGACGACGTGCCAGCGGAGGTGAAGCAGCGGCGGCTCGAGGAGCTCATCTGCATGTTCAGGGAGGAGGCCACCAAGGTCAACTCCGCCCTCATCGGCAGAACACAGCTCGTCTTAGTGGAGGGAGTGAGTACCATTTTCTTCTGCTCTTGAAATAAAACACTCTCCTCATATCTTGGGCCCAATGCTTGGCCTTTCCACCTGACCTGATGGGGAGAAACTCCTATCCCTACTCATATGGTTACTATTAGCATAATGTACATGTTTAAAATAAAATGAATTGAGCCGTGAGCCCCTGCTCCCCACACCTCAGACTTACCCTGCATGGGGAAACTAGCAATTTAGACCGGACCTATTCATATTTACCCGTGGCATGCAAACGTAGTATTATAGCAGGTCGAGCCAATGATGATTCAAAATTTAATTCACATATAGGCAATGGTACTTAATTGTCCCACATCGTTCCAATATCAATTGACCTTGTTTTCACGTCCCCCCAGGAGAGTAAGAGATCAGCTCAGGACCTGTGTGGGAGGAACGATGGGAACGTGAAGGTGATTTTCCCTCGGCAGGAAGTGGCTGGTCAGCCCACTGACACACACACTTCCCCCATCAACCCGGGAGACTATGTCCTGGTCAAGGTACACTTTCATTCTGCCGTAGCTGTTTCATACGACATTTTCTATCACACTGAGTCACAGCAAGACTTCTCTCTTTCAATTATACTGTATGTATGACAAGCTTTGCTTTGATGGATGTTTATTTAAATGCTTAGGTCTTTTATAAGGGCTTAAGTAGTTATTTCCAAGAAATAAGCCATTTTAAAGGAAATCTGGCACCATGGTTAGAACTGCGCTGTTCCTGCCCTGTGACTGACTGGCCTGTCTCCCATACAGATAGAATCAGCCAATTCCCAGAGCCTGAGAGGACACGCCCTCAGCCACACTTCTCTGAGTGACTCAGCCACACGTTTACCTGACCACCGCCATGCCGGTCAACTGGCTTCAGTCGCTAGATAGGGTGTCTAGTCCTCTGTACCCTGAAAGTGAGTGTGAAGTGGACGTCTTCTGTGGCACCACGACGCAGATGTAACATCGACAAAGATCCAATCCAGAGACAACTGACTGAAGAAGACTTGTCAAATTAAAATGTAAAAAAGTTTTATTGTGATTTGTTTAATTATACAAATATATTAATTATAAATTGGACAAAAGTGGAATACTGCAATGATTGAATGATATTTAAGAATGTGGTGTATTGCTATGTGTAATACATGTAGATTTTTAAATGTTAATTGCATGTTTCTTTGGTTTGATTTGATTGTTGATTTGCGATGAGATTTACATGGCACTTATCCTGTGAACTGAACGTCTGTCCCAATCAGCATGTAGTCCTGAAGAGAGAAAAGCAACAGTAGTTGCTTATATAGGACACAGTAGTTTGCCAAATATAGGACACAAACACACTGTTTATAGTATAGGAGATAGCGTAAATGATAGATGATGGTAGCACAGAGCTCTTAGATATAATGTACCTTCAGGACCTGCAGCTGAGTGTTGACAAGGTTCATCTTTCCAATGGAGGGAAGGGGAAACCCCTTCTCTAGACGAGCTATAGGATAAAAACACAGTGGTTAATCATTGCAGAAACAGTTTGTGTCCTTCCACCAGTACACTCCTCAAAAGGCCCTGAATCTTAGTCAAAAAATACTTTAGATAAAAAATGTATTTTTCAAAAACGTGTTTTCCAACCTCTGGGTTAATTTAAAAAAAATGAAGTAACAGGATTGATGACTTCATCTTAAATCATTCATAAATCCTCTGGTGACAGGGGGATTAGAAGCTTGTGTGCATGTTTCATTAAAAAAAATATGAAATTATTAACATTTCTATTCATATTTTCACCATATTAAAACGAGAGTTCAGGGTTGACCTTAAAATGAGTGACAGACGTAAATTAATCACTAATCACATTAAATAAATAATATTCAGAAATGACTTAGTCGAAGCAACAAAATAACTAGGGTTTTACAATGATGATTAAACTTGGAGAAATTGGGGAATTAAATGGGTTAAAATCTTCCTAGAAGTGATAGATTTATTGAATTCTCCACGTGGTTGATATTAATTATTTAATATAACAGGCTTTTAAAATTCAATATTGGTGCACAATTTCCACCTAAATATGGAACAACTCAAATATAAATAATCAAGGAAGGAAAGCACTCACCGTTGACCTTTGGTATCACGGCCACTTTCAGGACCATCAGGAAGATGTTGTCAAGAGATCGAACCTGTTTGTGTTTAGATTCAGTGTGTTTTAGTGTTTAAAAAGCAAGTTATATTCAAGTTACAAGCTCTGAATATGTCATTCTTACCTGAAACTGTCCCACATAACTTTTTTCCAGAGTCATCTCAATTCTGTGAAAAGCAGACCGCATTCAATTCTTTTGGTCAGTTTCTGAAAAATAATTTATTCCTCTTTTGCACACGTGTAGACAATCACACTCACTTGTTCAGAGTGACAGCCCCGGCCAACTTCACCCCGGTCACGTACAGTCGAGCACTGACACTACCCTCCTGTAGTGAGAACAGAGAGCTTGTAGAGTCATGTACCACTCTGACAGTCTGACCTACGGCATTCTACCTCCTGATTGAGTGACTGACTGACCATGTTGAGGACGAAGAGGGGAGAGAGGGTGGTGTTGGGCTGGATGGCGTAGGCCGTCACGCTGCCACTGGCCTGGACAGTCACGTTGTTGGGCTCAAAGAAGATGGTGGGCTCTTTCACTGTCTTCACCAGCAGCTTCATCATCATGCTAGGGAAACGCTTGGCTATCTGAGCACAGGAGAACACCTTCACTCTTCTGACTTGAGAAGAACACTCATGGTATCCTTACTTAGATGTTTGAACAAAGGCATGTTTTCCGTTTCTAGAGGGACAGTAATGTCATTCTGTACTATTCTGAACATCGTGACGTAAAATGAAGACAATGGTGGGTTGTGTTTATCACCTCTGGAATGAAGGCCCCAAACGTTCTGGTGTTCAGCCGAATGGGAGAGCTTGGAGGGATCTGTCAGGGGAAAATAGAGAGGAGGACTGTATCACTCTGTAGATGAGTCTGGAACAAACACGTTTGCAATTGTGAAGGACTCCTCACCATATCATCGGTGATATAGAGGCTAAGTGCTCCAGCGTTGTTGTACACGAAGCCTGCAGAGTTGGCGGTGAAGGCTGACATTCCGATGTAGAGCATGTTGTTGACCTGAGGAGGCAGGGAGAAGGGCGTGGGGGAGAACGGAGGCTCCTGGTGCTTCCCAATGTTGTAGAACTCACCCTGCAGAGAGATAGAGAGAGAGAGATAGAGAGGTTTGACCTTTATGCCTCTTGCTTGTTTACGCCTTTCAACGGATACAATTGTCAGATAATCGGGAGTTCTCACCTTCAAACTGAAATCAATGGAGGCATTTGAAATGGTGGGTGATGTCACCATGGAATATTCAACTTCAGCATACTTGTCCACTTTGGCTAGAACTTCAAGATGGCAGAATATATATATTTTTTAAATCAATTTAGTACACAATAATGAACTAATCGATTCCTTATCATACGTTCTTATGTACAAGTTGTGTTTCGAACTGCTTTGCTTTATCTTGGCCAGGTCGCAGTTGCAAATGAGAACTTGTTCTCAACTAGCCTACCTGGTTAAATAAAGGTGAAATAAAACTTTTTTTAAATACCATTGAGAGTTTTGAGGTGTGGGTTCATGTCAGTAATAGTATCAGCCACTAGGGGGCAGATCTGTAACAATGAAACAGCGATTATTATTGCCAAGAGCACAGAAGAAGAATAACCAGTTGTGATTGTTGAAGTGAGTTGAGTCAAAGAGGAAGTGAGATCAGTCAGAGAGGAAGAGAGTTATTGGTTGAGTTTGCGGTCTGGCATTACACTGTCTCTCACCTGTTTCTGCAGAGCACTGTGCAGGGCCTTGTCAATGTAGGCACTGAAAAGGTTGTACAGCCAACTGGGAAACAAGAACCAAAGCACAAGAAATCCACATTGCATTCATTTCATGACACTGTTTGATTAGGCTTCCTTAGTCGGCAACATGCATTCTCACAAAGTTTTTAGTGGACTGGAGTTTCTTGTGCAGCTTTATAGTCTAGTTACCTTGCTCCACCATGGAACTTGATGCTGGCACTACCCACGTTGGCCACACAGTTGACACTGCTGACCGTTGGCCTGCCAGTCTCATCACTCTTGATTGTAATACTGTCAGTGACGGTGAGTCCATTCACCTCCAGGTCAAAGGAGCCACTGTCTTTTCTAGATTGTTACCGAGAAAATAAGGATTGTGGATCGAGTCCTTTGTTTTGTAGACAGACCCAAGAGAAAATTGTACACTTTTGTTCAAACCTTGTCCTGGGGGTGTACTGGGTGTTTAGCAGTGGAGGCTGCTGAGGGGAGGACGGCTCATAATAATGGCTGGAATGGAGTCAACGGAGGGATATCGACCATACAGAAACCACGTCTTTGTGTTTGACACCATTCCATGGACTCCATGGACACCATTCTAGTCATTATTATGAGCCGTCCTCCCCTCAGCAGCCTCCACTGGTGTGCAGCCTTTAGTTCCAGCTTGCTTGGAAAACTCCAGCTGGTCCCGAGGATTCACTTACATGAAACTGAGGTATCGGATCTTCCAGTTCCCATGCAGGCTGATGAAGGCATTAGTAATGCTTAGGCTGATTCCAGTATCTGGCACCAGTGCCAGAGCAGAGTACGGCAGTCCCAAATTCACTATCGTTATTCTGGAGGATTAAATGGAGTATTGTGAACACTGTAACATTTGTCAGCACAGTTGACGATATCAACAAAAATTTCCATGAGATATGCAGATCAATGCAATATATTGGATTTACTCCCTTACCCTGTCAAACTGTACTTGACCTTGCCAATGGGAGCAACTCGCTCTGTCCCAGAGAGGTCTGGGACCTTCATGGTCTTGAGTTTCTGCTGCAGAGATGCCATCCCAATTTGTTTGCCTGTGAACAAGACAGGATAGCAGGGGATTGGGACAGAATGATCACAACACACAAACATACTCATTTAGCTCTATTGCCCTTGCTTTACACCTACCATATTCAATGCCCTTCTCTGTGAGTTTGACCTTGACTCCAGGGTTGGTGGCCAGAGCTAAGGGGATGAGAGCCAAGAGAGCCAGCCAACAGCATGGAGACATCTTGACTGCAGTCACCTGTATGGAGGACAAACCTTCAATGATACAGTGCCTTGCGAAAGTATTCGGCCCCCTTGAACTTTGCGACCTTTTGCCACATTTCAGGCTTCAAACATAAAGATATAAAACTGTATTTTTTTGTGAAGAATCAACAACAAGTGGGACACAATCATGAAGTGGAACGACATTTATTGGATATTTCAAACTTTTTTAACAAATCAAAAACTGAAAAATTGGGCGTGCAAAATTATTCAGTCCCTTTACTTTCAGTGCAGCAAACTCTCTCCAGAAGTTCAGTGAGGATCTCTGAATGATCCAATGTTGACCTAAATGACTAATGATGATAAATACAATCCACCTGTGTGTAATCAAGTCTCCGTATAAATGCACCTGCACTGTGATAGTCTCAGAAGTCCGTTAAAAGCGCAGAGAGCATCATGAAGAACAAGGAACACACCAGGCAGGTCCGAGATACTGTTGTGAAGAAGTTTAAAGCCGGATTTGGATACAAAAAGATTTCCCAAGCTTTAAACATCCCAAGGAGCACTGTGCAAGCGATAATATTGAAATGGAAGGAGTATCAGACCACTGCAAATCTACCAAGACCTGGCCGTCCCTCTAAACTTTCAGCTCATACAAGGAGAAGACTGATCAGAGATGCAGCCAAGAGGCCCATGATCACTCTGGATGAACTGCAGAGATCTACAGCTGAGGTGGGAGACTCTGTCCATAGGACAACAATCAGTCGTATATTGCACAAATCTGGCCTTTATGGAAGTGGCAAGAAGAAAGACATTTCTTAAAGATATCCATAAAAAGTGTCATTTAAAGTTTGCCACAAGCCACCTGGGAGACACACCAAACATGTGGAAGAAGGTGCTCTGGTCAGATGAAACCAAAATTGAACTTTTTGGCAACAATGCAAAACGTTATGCTTGGCGTAAAAGCAACACAGCTCATCACAATGAACAGACCATCCCCACTGTCAAACATGGTGGTGGCAGCATCATGGTTTTGGCCTGCTTTTCTTCAGCAGGGACAGGGAAGATGGTTAAAATTGATGGGAAGATGGATGGAGCCAAATACAGGACCATTCTGGAAGAAAACATGATGGAGTCTGCAAAAGACCTGAAACTGGGACGGAGATTTGTCTTCCAACAAGACAATGATCCAAAACATAAAGCAAAATCTACAATGGAATGGTTCAAAAATAAACACATCCAGGTGTTAGAATGGCCAAGTCAAAGTCCAGACCTGAATCCAATCGAGAATCTGTGGAAAGAACTGAAAACTGCTGTTCAACAATGCTCTCCATCCAACCTCACTGAGCTCGAGCTGTTTTGCAAGGAGGAATGGGAAAAAATTTCAGTCTCTCGATGTGCAAAACTGATAGAGACATACCCCAAGCGACTTACAGCTGTAATCGCAGCAAAAGGTGGCGCTACAAAGTATTAACTTAAGGGGGCTGAATAATTTTGCACAACCAATTTTTCAGTTTTTGATTTGTTAAAAAAGTTTGAAATATCCAATGAATGTCATTCCACTTCATGATTGTGTCCTACTTGTTGTTGATTCTTCACAAAAAAATACAGTTTTATATCTTTATGTTTGAAGCCTGAAATGTGGCAAAAGGTCGCAAAGTTCAAGGGGGCCGAATACTTTCGCAAGGCACTGTATATATTCTACAATGCAGGTGAATTGTTTGTCATATTAGAAATTGCAACATTCTTCAGACATTTGGAGACTGTGTGAATCAGAGGAGACTGCGTGAATCAGGCCTTCATGGTCGAATTACTGCAAAGAACCCACTACTAAAGGACACCAATAATAAGAAGATACTTGCTTGGGCCAACAAATACGAGCAATAGACATTAGACTGGTTGAAATCAATCCTTTGGTCTGATGAGTCCAAATTGGAGATTTTTGGTTCTAACCGCCGTCTTTGTGAGATGCAGAATTGGTGAACGGAGGATCTCTGTATGTGTAGTTCCCACTGTGAAGCATGGAAGAGGAGGAGGTTTGATGGTGCGGGGGTGCTTTGCTGGTGACAATGTCAGTGATTTATTTAGAATTCAAGGCACGCTTAACTCGCATGGCTACCGCAGCGATACGCCATCCCATCTGTTTTGCGCTTAGTGGTACTATCATTTCTTTTTGAACAGGACAATGACCCAACACATCTCCAGGCTGTTTAAGGGTTACTTTACCAAGACGGAGAGTGATCACAATCACCTGACCTCAACCCAATTGAGATAGTTTGGGATGAGTTGGACCGCAGAGTGAAGGAAAAGCAGCCAGAATTGCTCTGCATATTTGGGAACTCCTTCAAGACTGTTGGAAAAGCATTCCAGGTGAAGCTGGTTGAGAGAATGCCAAGCATGTGCAAAGCTGTCATCAAGGCAAAGGGTGGCTACTTTGAAGAATCTAAAATCTAAAATATATTTAGATTTGTTTTACACTTTTTTGGTTACTACATGATTCCAGTGGGAGCTGTTGTCGGGATCTTCATGAAATGGGTTTCCATGGCCGAGCAACCACACACAGGGGAAAACGCTCAGCTCTGCCTCTGTATGGACAAATACTTCTTGTTTTGTTGCACGCAACTTCCTTGACACCATCAACACTTGGGGGAAGAAAGTCCCATATTTCATATCCTTTTAAAGAGGAGTTGCACAATCTTGGGCTTGGCAGTCAGAATGGCAAAAAAGGAAACTGAACTGGTATCATTATCTGATGCTCATGCTTAGTACCCCAGTGATCATCACTTTGGAAGTTATACCCTCTTTCTGTTGACTGGTAACTGATTTTGAATGACAGACAATCAGATAATGTAACCAGCCATGACAGTGGCCTTACAGGTCCTGATTGGAGCCCTGGGGGATGGGGAAGAAACCCAAATGGTACAATCCAGACTTGATTCACTTTAGGGCTCTGAAAGAGCTGAGTGTTTCTGTCAGAGCTGCAGATAAAGACACACGACCCGTGAGGAGTTAGCGTGAGCTGGGCCTATATTGAATTATGCTTTGCCTGAAATGAACAGAGGCAAGGAAAAGAAAGTAGACCGATTTGGCTTGCTAAATCACAGACATGTGACTAGTGCGCTTGAAGGAACTCGGTGTAGAGAGTTGGCTGTTTGTTGAAGGCCCTCCCCACTGGTATTAGTTTTAAGATGGCTTTTCAAATTGAGAATGTTGAAGAAATTCTCAAAACCCACATATAGACAGTTGCTCAACTACTCAGAGAAAAAGAGAGCACTTTTGGAAAAGCTACTTGGAAAATATAGTTTACCAAGATACCAATGACTTTATGCTGGGAGAAGATAAAGGAAAATGTTTTGAAGCTGTAACTTTCAAAATACAGAAATCATCCCTGTGTGATGCATTTTGCATTATGTGATGCTGCGTTTTGCAGAATGTGATGCTGCGTTTTGCAGAATGTGATGCTGCGTTTTGCAGAATGTGATGCTGCGTTTTGCAGAATGTGATGCTGCGTTTTGCAGAATGTGATGCTGCGTTTTGCAGAATGCAGAACTTATCTATCTTGAAAAATTAATTTGTTGCCAAGCAAAACAGTTTGGGACTATGTCAACAATGGACTAATGAAACAAATATGTACAGATGGTTTTAGGGTGGAATTTCCCTTTAAGCTACGCTCAAGCTACCCACTAGAAAAAGATAGCTTATAACTGAAGTTACTTTGAAAAAGTAGTTCACTACATCCAAACTACTTTGTGGAGTATTTTCACATCTTAAGTCGGAACTATTATAGAAATCAAAATGCAAAAACATATGTGAATGTGTAATTTAGCCTATTAAACACAATAACAATGTTTCAAGTGACAATTAAGCAGGTCTGATGCCAAACAAGAATGGACATTATTGCCTACTTCACATATATTTTATTTTTGCAAAAACATATCGTGTAGTTTCAGTAGTTAGCTACAGTACAGCGCTACATGGAAAAAAAAGTCATTAATTACTGATGAAAACACTACCTAGATTTGAAGCTACTGCAAAATGTAGTTTTATTACTTATAGTTCACTACTCCCCAACACTGCTTTTGACAGACTGTAGAATTTACCCCACTGTCTGTCACCCACCCTCTAGCCTGTTTACTCAGTGGTGATTGAGGAGTGACCGCTTTCATAAAATAACACCACGGCACTCTACAATAAATTTCCCATAAATACCTGCAAAACACACCAACATGGGTTATCTCATACCCTGACACTTCTTTAAACACGAGATCACTTTTAAACCGAGAGAAACAGTCTACATGGTATACAGTACCGTTCATAACATATATGAGTTACATTGTATTAGATAAAGCATAATTAGTCATGCACAACTCTGTAGTTACCTTCTGCACGAGTAAGAAAGTGGTGTCGAACTTCTGTTGTTGTTGCACCCTCGCTGGCGGCAGGGCAAAGTGAAAGGGGAAGAGAGGCACATGGCCTTTAATTCACTTCTCTGAACCAGGAAGAGTTGTTTGAGAAATGCATTTACTGAGACTACCCATTCTGTGGATAATGGAGAGGATGGAGTGAATTTTGTGCAAAGAAGGACAATCTAGTGAATGTTAGCTGTTCCCTTAGTTATGTTAACAGACTAATTCATACCATTCAGAGAGGGATTTGTTCAGGATTTACAGTAAAGAAAGAGTAAACAATGGAATGTTTATGAGTACCAATGGAATGTTTATGAGTACCAATGGAATGTTTATGAGTACCAATGGAATGTTTATGAGTACCAATGAAACCTGGTAACATGGTTTGATGCAAAGCCAACTAATAATTGCAGTAGTAATGTCTTGTAGTGTACCATTCCGTCATTGACTCTTATCAAGAACATTAGAATTACTGCGGTCTGGCTTTTTAAAGGAAGACTGGTATTCTTGCAATACCCTAAGATGTTGATTGTGACACTGAATAACCATCCAAGCAACCAAAACCGGCTTGTGGAAATGAGATATTTTAGGATGTAAAAATGGCTTATTTTGGTTACAGTAGATGGTAGTCTAACACCATCTGCCCATAATTTCTGAGCCAACCTCCGCATCAAGTCCATCTCTGGTGTCCGGAGTACAACTTGTAATGCAATTTAAACCATTAGGTGTAGGTGCTCTTAATAACCCATGATTGCTTTAGCCTAATAGATAATTTAATACATTATTTGTAAATATTGATATTGACTTTCTTGTTACTTCACTATTCTGCCCACCCAGATGCAGACACGTTGACTTGACAGGGGCAGGAAATTGACAGGTCAAGGCAGGCAGGAGTCAGTAAACCAGAGGTGGGGCAACGGTACTGGACGGCAGGCAGGCTCAGGGGCAGGGTAGGCAGAGGTCAACAATCCAGAGGTGG
Source organism: Oncorhynchus masou masou (assembly GCF_036934945.1). Lineage (NCBI taxonomy): Eukaryota > Metazoa > Chordata > Actinopteri > Salmoniformes > Salmonidae > Oncorhynchus > Oncorhynchus masou. The sequence continues at coordinate 49,187,818 of NC_088217.1, read as the reverse complement.
GGAAAAGGTACAGGTTGGCAGGCAGGCTCAGGGGCAGGCAGAGTGATCAGGCAGGCGGGCTCAGAGTCAGGACAGGCAAGGGTCAAAACTAGGAGATCAAGAAAAAGAGAGACTGGGAAAAGCAGGAGCTGAGACAAAATGCTGGTTGACTTGACAAACAAGACAAACTGGCAACAGTCAAACAGAGAACACAGTGGATAATGGGGAAGATGGGCGACACCTGGAGGGGGGTGTAGACAATCACAAGGATAGGTGAAACAGATGAGGGTGTGATCAGGATGATCTTGGTGACAATGGTAACAATATGTACGGTATAAGATTATTTCAGATTATCAGGCTTTAATTCAATGTAAATATCATACTAAGCAAATATCAAGATGACTGGAATGATGACTGAAAATACATGTAAAATAGGGATATCAGCAACAAACTAAAAAACAGTCATGCCTCCATAATTATGAATAATTATCGCTCTATAATTCATTTCACATGTCAAATAAAACAAATGAATGTAAACTCATTATGTATGGATAGAAATGTGTCTGAACTTGTATCTTACTTGCAGGGGCGTAAAGAACTTATATCAAAAATACTTTAAAATACTACTTAAGAAGTTTTTTAGGGTATCTGTACTTTACTTTTCTATTCATATTTTTGACAAATTTTACATTTACTCAACTACATTCCTAAAGACAATATGTAGTTTTTACTCCCGTACATTTTCTCTGGCACCCAAAAGTACTCGTAACATTTTGAATGCTCAGGCAGGACATCAATATTGTCCAATTGTCACGACTTCCGCTGAAGTCGGTTCCTCTCCTTGTTCGTGAGGCGGTCGACGTCGCCGGTCTTCTAGCCATCGCCGATCCACTTTTCATTTTCCATTGGTTTTGTCTTTGTTTCCCACACACCTGGTTTTCATTTCCCAATTACTGGTCCTGTATTTAACCCTCTGTTTTCCCCCATTGTCTTTTATGTGTGATTATTTATTGTTCAGGTCGGTACGTTTCCGGCTGGTTTTGTCCAGGTGCTGTTTTCACCCATGTTTTGTGGGAACCGTTATTGTTCGCACATTGGTACTGTTACTTTGTGCTATTTTCTTAAGTAAAGTGCGTTGTTCACTAATCTCTGCTCTCCTGCTCCTGACTTCATGCACCAGCTACACCCACCACCTGACACCAATTCACGCACTTCTCAATATAACACATTGTCATCCCTACAGCCTCTGATCTGGCGGACTGATTAAACACAAATACTGTTTGCAAATTATGTCTGAGTGTTGGAGTGTGTCTTGTCTGTCCATAATTTAAAAAAACAGCAACATCGTTACTTCTGGTTTGCTTAATGTAAGGAATTGATGTATAGAATTTACTTATGACAAGTACGACAATTTAATACTTTTCCACCACTGATTACTTGGTTGATTTTGAATGAAGCACCCAGAGGTATGTACAGTAGATTCAGGGTTGTATTCTAATGCTTTCTAGATCATTGTTTTGGGTCAATGTAGGCTTTCTTGCTTTTACACATGGAACATCAGAAATCAGAAATGTAACCATGTTGGAAACTTCTCAGAAGAGGAGAATGAAGTAACAGACAAGAACATTTCATTTGATGATTTGTGTATTTATTCAGACTGACTCACTGAGTCACATCATTGAATACCTTAATTTAAGGTAAATATTTCAACAGAAATAAAGTGATTAAACATCACAACAAGATCTTGAACAAATCTCCAAGATATGATACTCTATCAGAGTATAGGATACACAGTTACTGTCTTTATAAAATGCAATATAAATGTTTTTTTTAAAACAAGGTTTTTCAATGCAATATACAAACTATTAATTTAATGTGAGCAACATTTTCTGAAAAACAGATAAAATATTGTTAATCACAGAGTGATGATAACAGGTAAAATACCCAGTTTGGGTAAATAATCCTCACAGAGGAACATTGATGCTGTAGCTCAAGTTGATCAATATCAAATATATAACTGATACATGCTTCACAGAAGATGCTCAATACAATGTCAATGTGACTATATCACTACACAAATGTAGAGGCAATGAGTTTTTGTCTTATATATTTTGACCTTCAAAAAAATCAGTCATAGATAATCACAAACAGACTGATTATATAATATCTATTGTGGGTTAAAAGTTCTCATGGAGGAGCATAAAAGTTATTGTTGATCATGAATATAAAAACAAGATTAATATAATCAACATGTTTCACAAAACATTAACGTTATTTCAATTATCGATTTGATCATTTTCTCAGAGAACGTTAACTTGTTCAGTACAAACTCCTTAAAAACTCTTACATAAGCAGAATATGAATATATTTTATTATACTCATTACTGTCATGAAATTAATCTTAGACCAACATGGTCCATCCGTTAGACAGGAAGTGAACATTCACATGGACACACCTGGAGTAACCCTGATTGACAGGTGCTGAGCAGGAGGAGGAGCTCACTAGCTCGTTCTGTTGCTGTCATCTCAGGAAGCAAACTGTAATCTCAAGGATGTTGGCTTTGTCCAGCTTGGAGTCGGGCTGCTGGTTGAGGATCTCTGGAACCAGGAGACATTTGAGCTGCTCAATGCTGTTGTTGATACGATCTCTGTGTAACTTCTCCACCACTGGCTTTCTTAGCTGCAAGAAGAGACAAGGAGAGGCATTAATAACCTTATTCTGGTGTATGACATTATTGAAGCAGATTAACAATCAATCAAATGTAATTCATTTCCTTGAATTTGAATCTTAAGTTTACCTTGTTTGTCAGAGTCAGGTGCTCCTTAGAGTAGATCATAGTTGAAGTGATTGTAGGTACCATGGCTGGATCTCTGTGCTGTAGAGGTCTGTGTAGAGAGAATCTGATCTCTACTGGCTTCATCTCTCCTATATATTGTCCCAAATCTGCATATGAATGTGTGGGTCTTGGGCTTGTTGGAGTTTCTCACAGTCTGTAGCCAATGGGAGAGCTTGGGAGGACAGTGAGGAGTGTGGAGCTGCCACATGCTCAGTGTTCTTATTGCTGGGGGACAATGGTCACGTCTCAGGGGAACAGGTGGAGGGGTGGGGGTGATGGAGAGTGACTGACAGAGCGCTGTGTGAATCTGGGAAAGTGGTGACCCCTAGATCTGCTGCCTGATGTTGGGATCAATGACACTGACAGAGCACACGCTCATCATCACAATTTACACTTGTGGGACTGACGCAGATTCTCTAAATAAAAGAACAGTGTTATTAATCTCCACCTCTAAGGACATTGTTGAATGTAATATTCTGTATCAAAGCTTCATCACTGACTTAGAAACATTTTATTCTCTCCATGGATATGACTTTTGAAATTAATGAATGACTACAATATGGTTTTACTTCGCACATACCGGTAGTTACATTTAACAATATGATGATGTGTGACAATGTTTCACAATTTGAATTCCTGTTTAAATTCATACATATTTATATTTTCAGTCAGTCAGAATGTTTAGGAATATATACGATTTTAGTCAACATTAACAGGTGAGTGGATAGATACCAGGATAATGTATACCTTGGTTTTCAGTATTTTAGGGGTCATCAGTATCAATAGCAAGGGTTCTCTTAACTCAGTATTAGTAGTTATAAGGTCAAGCATTCTGGAGTTCAAACGTAGCAGATGTGTCCACTGTCTTGAGGCCACTGGTCAGTGTGAGTAGAGAGCTGATCTGAGTTTCCCACACTGAGTCCTGTGTGCTGTGATCAATGCATTACAAAAGCTGCTCCGTGGACCATTAGTGACGGCTATTGACTCTGTGTTGTACTAAAGACAGAGGCTGATGTCACGGACCTTCTGGATTCTGGAGGGAAAGATCAGCACTGGCAAGATTATACTAACAGGACATACCTTTATAAATAAATATTCCCCCTGTCACGGCATAGAACACATGATTTTGAGTAATCTGTTGAAAATGATTGTCTGTGATTTGTTTCATTATAAATCAATGAAGGGTTAACTTTTGTATGACTAATTGGAATTGAGAGCTGTTCCCTGTTTATCACACAAACAACTGAACTATGTAAACGTACTGAATACAACTCTGTCCATCATCAAGAAAGAGAAAGCCTATCATAACTTTACAGAACAACTATGACAGTAAAATAATAATGTTTGTCTAGAAATGTCTCTTAACTTTGATATTACTCGGTAGATTTTGAATGAAGCACCTCGAGATAAAAACGAATATATTGATTCAATTGAGTGTTGCATTCCAATGCAGTCAATATCATTCTGCATAGTCTTTGGTCATCATTGTTATTGCATTTTAATCAGCCACTTATTCTATGTGGAGTTTCATAAATCAGTAATTTAACCATTTAATGATGTTGGAGGATTGTCTTGGTCAAGAAAAGAATGAAGCAACAGACAAAAATATTTCATTTGATGATTTGTGTATTTATTCAGACTGACTCAATGAGTCACATCATTGAATGCCTTAATTTAAGGTAAATATTTCAAGAGAAATACAGTGATTAAACATCACAACAAGAGCTTGAACAAATCTCCAAGATATGATACTCTATCAGAGTATAGGATACACAGTTACTGTCTCTATAAAATACAAAATAATTGTTTAAAATAAACAAGGGTTTTTCAATTAGACATTTCTTTCTCCCATTTGCAATAAACACATTATTCAAATAACATGATCGATAATTTCACAAATGAAGTTCGATCTTTAAACAAATCAAATATTGTTTATCACAGAGTGATGATAACAGGTATAATACCCAGTTTGGGTAAATAATCCTCACGGAGGAACATTGATGCTATAGCTCAAGTTGATCAATATCAAATATATAACTGATACATGCTTCACAGAAGATGCTCAATACAATGTCAATATGACTATATCACTACACAAATGTAGTGGTAAAAAATTACTCAAATTTTTAGACCATAAAAACAGATTATTCAAATACAATCACTAACAGATTGATGATATAGCATCCATTTTGGGTTAGAAGTTCTCATAGAGAACCATTAGTTATTGTTGATCATGAATATAAACACATGATCAATATAATCTACATGTTTCACAAAACATAAAGGTTATGATGCTTTCAATTAACACTACAAAAATGTAGTTTTCAAAGATCAGATTGTTTTCTAGGAAAATGTTTTTAACTTCAGTACAACTGAAATGAAAAGTCTCAATCACAGCAAGACTTTAAAAAACTCCTGCATAAGCAGAAAACAAAGAAGATATTTTCTTATACTTATTACTGTCCATGAAATTAATCTGAGACCAACATGGTCCATCCATTGTGTTTGTCTGAGTGGAGCTCCAAACTGTAGGTCTCTACCAGGGCCTCCAGGGGGCGATGTTGACTGGACTCTTCTCTTTGCTGATGCTGTGCTGGGCTGGGGAGTTCAGCTGAGGACCGTCAATCTCACTCCTGTTCTTATCAGATGATGGCTGCAGGCTCTGGAAGTGGCTCAGCAGTCTTCTCTGGGACTGTGTCTTCAGCTCATCATTAGACAGGAAGTGAGCATTCACTTGGACACACCTGGAGTAACCCAGATTGACAGGTGCTGAGCAGGAGGAGGAACTCGCCAGCTCGTTCTGTTGCTGTCGTCTCAGGAAGCAAACTGTCATCTCCAGGATGTCGGCTTTGTCCAGCTTGGAGTCCGGCTGCTGGTTGAGGATCTCCGGAACCAGAAGAGACTTGAGCTGCTCAATGCTGTTGTTGATGCGATCTCTGCGTAATTTCTCTACCCCTGGCTTTCTTAGCTGCAAGAAGAGACAAGTAGAGGCATTAATAACCGTATTCTGGTGTATGACATTATTGAAGCAGACTAACAATCAATCAAATGTAATTCATTTCCTTGAATTTGAATCTTAAGTTTACCTTGTTTGTCAGAGTCAGATGCTCCTTAGAGTAGATCATAGTTGAAGTGATTGTAGGTACCATGGCTGGATCTCTGTGCTGTAGAGGTCTGTGTAGAGAGAATCTGATCTCTACTGGCTTCATCTCTCCTATATATTGTCCCAAATCTGCATATGAATGTGTGGGTCTTGGGCTTGTTGGAGTTTCTCACAGTCTGTAGCCAATGGGAGAGCTTGGGAGGACAGTGAGGAGTGTGGAGCTGCCACATGCTCAGTGTTCTTATTGCTGGGGGACAATGGTCACGTCTCAGGGGAACAGGTGGAGGGGTGGGGGTGATGGAGAGTGACTAACAGAGCGCTGTGTGAATCTGGGAAAGTGGTGACCCCTAGATCTGCTGCCTGATGTTGGCATCAATGACGCTAACAGAGCACACACTTATCATTACAACTTTCACGTGTGAGACTGACAGTCATCCTTCACATTAAAACAGATGCTGCTGCCCATGTCCATTTGATTGTTGTTGTTGAATACCATTGTTTTTGTTACAGTGCAGGTTCAGTCACATTTAAACACTTGAAGATGGGTTTGACCTCTGATTGCACAGTTATGAATGTGCTATGGTCTGTTCCAGTTTCATTTCAAGGTATGGGTGCTCATCAAACATTTGGATCACAGTTCACAGGCTATCCTTTGTCAAGTTCCTCTTACAAATGTGTGTTAAATACCAGACCCCCCCCCCCATTCATTGCACTCAAGCTATTTAAGATAAATGATAAGACCATTTAAGTGGCTTCTAATTGATAATGATTGAACTGATCGATTATTGGTTTTCTCCACAGTGGGTTGGTGGCCCCTTCATTCGGGAGAAATTGCTCGTGGTAATGACTGGAGCTGAATATATGGAATGGTAACAAATCCATCAACACGTGGTTTCCAGGTGTTTGTGATGCCATTCCGTTCCCCCCTCAGCAGCCTCGTGGTTTTCTCATTAGAGAGATCAAGTCTTGTAGCAGCACACATTCACTATTTCTTTATTTTGAGAGTGAAGGCAATTAACCCTCACTTTGGGAGTCCAGAGGTAGCAGATGTGTCCTCTGTCTTGAGGCCACTGGTCAGTGTGAGTAGAGAGCTGATCTGAGTTTCCCACACTGAGTCCTGTGTGCTATGATCAATGCATTTCAAAAGCTGCTCAGTGGACCATTAGTGACGGCTATTGACTCTGTGTTGAACTATAGTCAGAGGCTGACATCACAGACCTTCTGGATTCTGGAGGGAAACACCCTAACACTGGCTTTAATCTTAAAATTGTGCTGCAAAACATATACTGTATATGTGTACACTTAGAATGTATTTTTATTTCAGAAGCCGGAAAAGGGGACGCAGATCGGGGATCCTTCTGAGAATCTGGAGGCGAGCGAGTAAACTCCCAATGCCTTCCGATCTTCGTGCTAACGTGCAATCGTTAGAAAATGAAATTGATGACCTAATATTAAGATTATCCTAACAACGGGACATTAAAAACTGCAACATCCAATGTTTCACCAAGATGTGGCTGAACGAAGAAACTGACAATATAAGGCTGGCGGGATGTTCCATGCACCGGCAGAACAGAGATGCTACCTTTGGTAAGACGAGGGGTTGGGGTGTGTGTCTTTTTGTCAATAACAACTGGTTTAAGAAGTCTCGAGGTATTGCTCTCCTGAGGTAGAGTACCGTATGATAAGCTGTCAACATCTACCTGTCACGTTCTGACCTTTATTTCCTTTGTTTTGTCATTATTTAGTATGGTCAGGGCATGAGTTGGGGTGGGCAGTCTATGTTTGTTTTTCTATGATTTGGGTATTTCTATGTTTCGGCCTAGTATGATTCTCAATAAGAGGCAGGTGTCATTAGTTGTCTCTGATTGAGAATCATACTTAGGTAGCCTGGGTTTCACTGTGTTTGTGGGTGATTGTTCCTCTCTGTGTTTGCACCAGATAGGGCTGTTTAGGTTTTTTCACGTTTATTGTTTTGTTAGTCTATTCATGTATAGTTTTCTTCATTAAAAGAACCATGAATAGAAACCACGCTGCATTTTGGTCCGCCTCTCCTTCACCACAAGAAAACCGTTACACTACCAAGAGAGTTCTGATCTGTATTATTTGTCGCCGTCTATTTACCACCACAAAGCAAATCTGGACCGCGCTCAACCAACTCTATAAGGCCATAAGAAAATAAGAAAATGCTCATCCAGAAGCGGCGCTCCTAGTGGCCGGGGACTTTAATGCAGGCAAACATTAATCAGTTTTACCACATTTTTTTTACCAGCATGTCACATGTGTAACCAGGGGGGGGGAATCCTAGACCTCCTTTACTCCACACACAGAGATGCATACAAAGTTCTCCCCTGCCCTCCATTTGGCAAATCTGACCATAATTCTATCCTCCTGATTCCTGCTTACAAGCAAAAACTAAAGCCGGAAGTACCAGTGACTCGCTCAATACGGAAGTGGTCAGATGACGCGGATGCTACACTACTGGACTCTTTTGCTAGCACAGACTGGAAAATGTTCTGGGATTCATCCAATGGCATTAAGGAATACACCACCTCAGTCATCTGCTTCAACAATAAGTGCATCGATGATGTCGTCCCCACAGTGACTGTACGTACATATCCCAAACAGAAGCCATGGATTACAGGCAACATCCACATCGAGCTAAAGGCTAGAGCTGCCGCTTTCAAGGAGCAGGAGACCTATTCGGACGCCTACAAGAAATCCCGCTAAGCCCTCAGACGAACCATCGAACAAGCAGAGCGTCAATACAGGATTAAGATTGAATCCTACTACACTGGCTCTGATGCTGGTCGGATGTGGCAGGGCTTGAAAACTATTACGGACTATAAAGCGAAACCCAGACGCGACCTGCCCAGTGACGCGAGCCTACCAGATGAGCTAAATGCCTTTTATGCTCGCTTCGTGGCAAGCAACTCTGAAGCATGCACGAGAGCACCAGCTGTTCTGGATGACATTGTGATAACGCTCTCGGTAGCCGATGTGAACAAAACCTTTAAAAAGGTCAACATTCACAAAGCCGCTGGGCCAGACGGATTACCAGGATGTGTACTCAAAGCATGCGCAGACCAATTGTCAAGTGTCTTCACTGACATTTTCAACCTCTCCCTAACCGAGACCTACAATACCTACATGTAATACCTACATACCTACATGTTTCAAGCAGACCACCATACTCCCTGTGCCCAAGAAAGCAAAGGTAACCTACCTAAATGATTACCGCCCTGTGGCACTCACGTCGGTAGCCATGAAGTGCTTTGAAAGGCTGGTCATGGCTCACATCAACAGCATCCTACCAGACACCCTAGATCCACTCCAATTCGCATACCGCCCCAACGGATCCACAGATGACTCAATCTCAATCGCACTCCACACTGCCCTTTCCCACCTGGACAAAAGGAACACCTATGTGAGAATGCAGTTCATTGACTACAGCTCAGCGTTCAACACCACAAAGCTCATCACTAAGCTAAGGACTCTGGGACTAAATACCTCCCTCTGCAACTGGATCCTGGACTTTCTGACGGGCCGCCCCCAGGTGGTTAGAGTAGGCAACAACACGTCTGCCACACTGATCCTTAACACTGGGGCCCCTCAGGGGTGTGTACTTAGTCCCCTCCTGTATTCCCTGTTTACCAAAACACAACTCCAACACCGTCATTAAGTTTGCTGATGACACAATCGTGGTAGGCCTGATCACCGACAACGATGAGACGGCCTATAGGGAGGAGGTCAGAGAATTGGTAGTGTGGTGCCAGGACATCAACCTCTCCCTCAATGTGAGCAAGACTTAGGAGCTGATTGTGGACTACAGGAAAAGGCGGGCCGAACAGGCCCCCATTAATATTGACAGGGCTGTAGTGGAACGGGTCGAGATTTTCAAGTTCCTAGGTGTCCACATCACCAACAAACTATCATGGTCCAAACATGCCAAGACAGTCGTGAAGAGGGCACGACAAAACCTTTTCCCCCTCAGGAGACTGAAAATAATTGGCATGGGTCCCCAGATCCTCAAAATTTTCTACAGCTGCACCGTCGAGAGCTGCCTGGTATGGCAACTGCTCGGCATCTGACCATAAGGCGCTACAGAGAGTAGTGCAAACGGCCCCGTACATCACTGGTGCCAAGCTTCCTGCCATCCAGGACGGGAAGCGGTACCGGAGCGCTAAGTCAGGACCAAAATGCTCCTCAACAGCTTCTACCCCCAAGCCGTTAGACAGCTGAACATTTCATGTAAATCGCCACCGGACAATTTCCATTGTCCCCCCCCTCTATGTTACCTATGCATAGTCACTTCGCCCCAACCTACATGTAAAGGTTAACTCAACTAGCCTGTACCCCTGCACACTGACTCAGTGCCGGTGCCCCCTGTATTTAGCCTTGTTATTGTTATTCTTACTGTGTTACTTTTTATTACTACTTTTTATTTTAGTCTACTTGGTCAATATTTTCTTCTTCTTGAACTGCACAGTTGGTTAAGGGCTTGTAAGTAAGCATTTCATGGTAAAGCATTTCATGGTCTACACTTGTTGCATTTGGCGCATGTGGCAAATAAAGTTTGATTTGATTGCTGGTGGGACTGATGATGATGAGAATCAACTGTGACTCTGCTCTCCAGAGCTTTCCCACACTCTGCCCATTGAGAGAACTTCCACTAAACAATAGAAGTGTGCCTTGATAAATGGTAATTCATCTCTACAAAAGCAGTTCCCATCAAGCCCTTGGTGGTAAAAATAGAATTCCTTAAATATTTATCTTAAGAAACAGACTCACTCTTACAGTGAATCAATTACATCTGTAAGTGTGTTTCTGTATGCAAACAAATGGCATGTTTAAACCATGCCCCACATACAAACAGAATAAAAACGGGATTAATTGCAATAATCCTGGAGAAAATTTAAGCACTGGGCTCCAAAAAAGCTAATCAAAATATGATGTCTTGAACCTTTTTGGAAAATGTATATATTTGATCAGATTTCTTCCTGCAAGACACACAATGCAGGACATTTATGGAATCATTAGAGACAGATTCATTGATTTCCCCATAGAGACACAGTCCCCCACTCTAACCTCTGACAGTCCAGGGTCGAGGTCCCAGTCTATTGTCCTGAAGGGGCCCTGTGAGTGAATTCTCCTCGGCATCCCACATTCTCTCCATTCACTGCTTTGAATAGAGGAACAATAGAAGTGTGTCTTAAAACACATCACATTATGCAGCCCGCAGCTCTAAACGTTTAGAGCGCAAAAATGTCAGCAGCAGTTCTGGCCTAACACCTTGAATTCCTGATATGTCAATGTACATATTCAAAATCATGGAATGCAAATGCTATCGCAATACATTCTGATATATTTAAAATACATTTATGAAAAACAGATGTTTCAGTAAAAACAACACAGCCATGTCTCTGGGAACTCACATGACCGATTATCTCTTTCACGCCTCGTTACATTTAAGTGATATCATAGGTCAAATAAACAGCCTAAATAATTAGTCAGCAATTTCTGACGACATCAAACCAAATCATGTGAATTAATAAAGTATGGCTAGAAATGAATTTTATTTTACTCTGTAGGTTTTCAGAGAAGCACGAAGAGGAATATGATATACCTGTATAGTGTCATTTTTTCTTGGCTCAAAGTAGGCTCTTTCTTATTTAGTCCCATATACTGTAGTCTATCTAGTAGCTACAGTTCAAGTCGGAGGTTTACATATATCTTAGCCAAATACATTCAAACTCAGATTTTCACAGTTCCTGACATTTAATCCTAGTAAAAATGATTCTATGGGATTGAGGTCAGGGCCTTGTGATGGCCATTCCAATACCTTGACTTTGTTGTCCTTAAGCCATTTTGCCACAACGTTGGAAGTATGCTTGGGGTCATAGTTCATTTGGAAGACCCTTTTGCGACCAAGCTATAACTTCCTGACTGATGTCTTGAGATGTTGCTTCAATATATCCACGTAATTTTCCTTCTGCATGATGCCATTTATTTTGTGAAAAACACCAGTCCCTCCTGCAGCAAAGCACCCCACAACATGATGCTGCCACCCCCATGCTTCACGGTTGGGATACTGTTCCTCGGCTTGCAAGACTCCCCTTTTTTCCCTCCAAACATAACGATGGTCATTATGACCAAACAGTTCTATTTTTGTTTCATCAGACCAGAGGACATTTCTCCAAAAAGTACAATCTTTGTCCCCATGTGCAGTTGTAAACCATATTCTGTCTTTTTTCTGGTGGTTTTGGAGCAGTGGCTTCTTCCTCGCTGAGCGGCCTTTCAGGTTAAGTCGATATAGGACTCGTTTTACTGTGGATTTAGATACTTTTGTACCCGTTTCCTCCAGCATCTTCACAAGGTCCTTTGATGTTGATCTGGGATTGATTTGCACTTTTCGCACCAACGTACTTTCATCTCCAGGAGACAGAACGCGTCTCCTTCCTGAGCGGTATGACGGCTGCATGGTCCCATGTCGTTTATACTTGCATACAATTGTTTGTACAGATAAACGTGATACCTTCAGGCATTTGGAAATTGCTCCCAAGGATGAACCAGACATGTGGAGGTCTAGAATTGTTTTTCTGAGGTCTTGGCTGATTTCTTTAGATTTTCCCATGATGTCAAGCAAAGAGGCACTGATTTTGAAGGTAGGCCTTGAAATACATCCACAGGTACGCCTCCAAATGATTCAAATGATGCCAATTAGCCTATAATAAGCTTCTAAAGCCATGACATCATTTTCTGGAATTTTCCAAGCTTTTTAAAGGCACAGTCAACTTAGAGTATGTAAACGTCTGTCCCACTGGAATTGTGATACAGTGAATTATAAATGAAATAATCTGTATGTAAACAATTGCTGGAAAAATAACTTGTGTCATGCACAAAGTAAATGCCCTAATCGACTTGCCAAAACTATAGTTTGTTAGCAAGAAACTTGTGGAGTGGTTGAAAAAAATGTTTTAATGAATCCAACCTAAGTGTATGTAAACTTCCCACTTCAACTGTATATGTGAAATATCATGTCAGTAACATAACTCTATTGGAAGCTTATTTCAGTGGAGAAAAGAGTGAAGTAAAAGACGAGAATGTTTCACTTGAAGATTTGTGTATTTATTCAGACTGACTGAATGAGTCACACCACCAAAACATTGAATACCTTCATTTAAGGTAAATATTTCAAGAGAAATAAAGTGATTAAACATCACAGCAAGAACTTGAACAAATATCCAATACATGATACTCTATCAGAGTATTGCATACAAAGTTACTGTCTTTATAAAAGACAACAGAATTGTTTAAAATAAACAAGGGTTTTTCAATTAGACATTTCTTTCTCCCATTTGCAATAAACACATTATTCAAATAACATGATAGATAATTTCACAAATAAAGGTTGATGTTACAACAAATCTAATATTGTTAATCACAGAGTGATGATAACAGGTATAATACCCAGTTTGGGTAAATAATCCTCACGGAGGAACATTGATGCTGTAGCTCAAGTTGATCAATATATAACTGATACATGCTTCACAGAAGATGCTCAATACAATGTCAATATGACTATATCACTACACAAATGTAGAGGCAATGGGCTTTTGTCTTATACATTTTGTCCTTTAAACAGATCGGTAATAGATAATCACAAACAGACTGATTATATCAAATCTATTGTGGGATAAAAGAAGCGAACTGTCATCTCCAGACTTTGGCTTTGTCCAGCTTGGAGTCGGACTGCTGGTTGAGGATCTCTGGAACCAGGAGAGACTTGAGCTGCTCAATGCTGTTGTTGATACGATCTCTATGTAACTTCTCCACCACTGGCTTTCTTAGCTGCAAGAAGAGACAAGGAGAGGCATTTAATAACCTTATTCTGGTGTATGCCATTATTGAAGCAGATTAACAATCAATACAATTGAATAAATGTTGTTTAATTTGAATCTTCAAATTACCTTGTTTGTCAGAGTCAGGTGCTCCTTAGAGTAGATCATAGCTGAAGTGATTTTAGGTGCCATGGCTCGATCTCTGTGCTGTAGAGGTCTGTGTAGAGAGAATCTGATCTCTACTGGTTTCGTCTCTCCTATATATTGTCCCAAATCTGCATATGAATGTGTGGGTCTTGGGCTTGTTGGAGTTTCTCACAGTCTGTAGCCAATGGGAGAGCTTGGGAGGACAGTGAGGAGTGTGGAGCTGCCACATGCTCAGTGTTCTTTACTGCTGGGGGACAATGGTCATGTCTCAAGGGAACAGGTGGAGGGGTGGGGGTGATGGAGAGTGAATAACAGAGCGCTGTGTGAATCTGGGAAAGTGGTGACCCCTAGATCTGCTTTCTGATGTTGGGATCAATGACACTGACAGAGCACACGCTCATCATTACAACTTACATGTGAGACTGACACAGATTCTCTAATTTAACGTAGTGTTGTTCATCTCCACCTATAAGAACATTGTTGAATGTAATATTCTGTATCCAAGCTTCATCACTGACTTAGAAACATTTATTCTCTCCAGGGATATGACTTCTGAAATTAATTAACAACTCTACAATATGGTTTTACTTCGCACATACCGGTAGTTACATTTAAAAATATGATGATGTGTGACAATGTATCACAATTTTAATTCCTGGTTATTTTATGCATGATTGTATTTGTCAGTCAGAATGTTTGGGAATATATAAGATTTTAGTCAACATTAACAGGTGAGTGGATAGATACCAGGATAATGTATACCTTGGTTTTCAGTATTTTAGGAGTCATCAGTATCAATAGCAAGGATTCTCTTAACTCAGTATTAGTAGTTATAAGGTCAAGCCTTCTGGGGTTCAAAAGTAGCAGATGTGTCCACTGTCTTGAGGCCACTGGTCAGTGTGAGTAGAGAGCTGATCTGAGTTTCCCACACTGAGTCCTGTGTGCTGTGATCAATGCATTACAAAAGCTGCTCCGTGGACCATTAGTGACGGCTATTGACTCTGTGTTGTACTAAAGACAGAGGCTGACATCACAGACCTTCTGGATTCTGGAGGGAAAGATCAGCACTGGCAAGATTATACTAACAGGACATACCTTTATAAATAAATATTCATCCTTTGTAACGGTTTTCTTGAGTCGAAGGAGAGACGGACCAAAATGCAGCGTGGTTGAGGGTCATGTTTTTTAATAAGAACTAAACATGAACATAATACAAAACAATAAACGTGGAAAAACCGAAACAACCCTATCTTTTTTTTAATAAAAAATAATTTATTACCTTCAATACCATTCATTCTTTACAACTCATAATTTTCATTCAAACTCAAATAATGGTATTTTAATTTAACTAAACAAAAACCCCAAACAAAACCTCAGGGGAGTATCTTCCCTCCCCGTCACCCTACAAACTACCTGTCCCTATCTCCCCGTCCCTAATCTATCCCCTTACAAATCTAAATGACACCCAGCCCTAAACCCCCCTTCCACCTCTCCCGAGCAGCATGCTGCCCCCACTTCCTCTTCATCCTCCCCCTCTAATCTCCTTCCACCCTCCTCACTATCCCTTCCACCCCCCAAGAAACAGAAACCTGTCCCTATCCGTCCCTCTTTCTCTCCCTACACCTCTCTCTAACCTGACCCACGTCAATACAAAATCCCCCTTTCGAAACCTAACAACACCCGTGCCCTAGCCCATACTACTCCGGCAAAGGCACAGTCCCAAAAGACATGGCGCACAGTCTCCTCCCTGCCACAAGAGGATCTTGGACAGGTGGGGGATTGCACCAAACTATACCGGTACATGATGGAACGTACCGGCAAGCACTTATGGAGGCTCAACCAATTCAGGTCCTTGAGCCTGTTGTCCAGACCCCGCGCCTGCACTCCCTCCCAGACCACTTCCGAGATGCCCACTACAGGAGCCGGATTCCCTGCCTTTCTGACCTCCTCGTACAGGTGCCTGTGATCTAAACCAACTCGGGCAACTTCAACCTCAGGGTGCGCACGCAGCCACTTGGCCGCATGACCAAAGTGCCACGGCAGCTGTTCCGCCCGAGGACCCGTGTTAGACCACACCATTACGCTTCTCGCCTGATGCGAGAAGAACACCCGCAGGAGGTAACTGGACGGGTGTATCACTGGATGAGCAAGCTCCGTTAACAAGAAAGAAACAAAAATTGCGTCCAGCTTGAAGGGGAAATGTGGTACCCCCCTACCTCCCTCCCTGATGGGACAGAGCATGCGTGCCCTGGCGACCCACTCGCACCTGCCACTCCACATGAACTGAAACACAAGCCTCACTAGAGGCCTCCTCAGACAAGCCGGCAATGGGTAGATGTATGCCAAATACAAAAGAGACGGCAACACATCCACCTTTAGGACCAGGAATTTGCCCATAAAAGACAAATACCTAGCCTTCCACATTGCTAGCTTCCTCTGTACCACTGCGATACGCATGTTCCAGTTTAGCGTCGCTGAGCCGGAGGTCTCAAAATGGACCCAGAGAATCCTCAGGGCCCCCTCACAGAGAGATAACCCCCCGGGCACATCCGTTCTACCGCACCATCTTCCGAAAAACTTGACGGAAGACTTTGCATGGTTCAGAACCGCTCCCGACGCTCGGGTGAAATCCCCAAAGATGGCAAGGGACCTAGTCAGGCACGAGTCCTTGCACAGCAGCACGGAAGTGTCGTCGGCGTACTGCGTCATCTTAACACGCAGCCCACCACTTCCAGGGATCAACAAGCCTTCCACCCCTGTGTCTGCCCTAATGGCAGCCCCCAGAGGCTCCATGTACAGAACGAAGAGGAGAGCTGAGAGTGGGCACCCCTGCCTGACCCCAGACGAGAGGTCAAAATCATCACCCAAGTGACTATTTACACTAACTCGGCACACCGCTCCGACATATAATGTACAAATCCATCCTATAAACTTCTCCCCAAATCCTAATCGACCTAACACTCTGAATAAAAAGGATCTATTCACGCGATCAAAGGCTTTCACCTGATCTAGAGCTGCTACCATAAAAGGCAGTCCTCTATCTTCAACCCAAGCGATGGAGTCCCTGATTAACTGTAGGTTCCATCTAATAGAGCGGCCCTCTACCCCGCACGTCTGATCCTCATGGACGACGTAGGGAAGGGCTGTGCGCAACCGGTCTGCTAAAACCTTTGCAAGTAGCTTGTAATCTACACACAGCATGGTCAACGGCCGCCAGTTGCCAAGGTCTGTTACTTTCCCCTTCTTATATAAAAGTGACAGCACACCAACAACCATTGATCCCCCCGGGACCCCCGTCTCAAGGATGGCCATTCAAGACTTCGAGGACCACTGGTCCATGTATACCCCAAAACTTTAGATAAAACTCAGCCGGCAGCCCATCCATCCCAGGCACCTTCCCTTTGCCCATCCTCCTAAGAGCGCTCTCAACCTCTTCTCGTGAGATCTGGGCCTCCATCACTTCTCTAATGTCCTCCGGCAACCGCCTGGACAAGTGTTCTAAAAACAGATTTCCCTGCTCTACATCTATTTCCCTTTCCTTAACCTCTTGAAACTCCCCATCCCGGATCCGGGATTGTGACTAAGCCTCAGGCTCATTAGCATAACGCAACGTTAACGATTTCTGAAAATCGCAAATAAAATTAAAATAATGCGTTTGCTCTCAAGCTTAGCCTTTTCTTAACAACACTGTCATCTCAGATTTTCTAAATATGCTTTTGAACCATAGAAATTGACTAATTTGTGTAAGAGTATGCAAAGCTAGCATAGCATTTTGTGTAGCATGTAGCACGCAACATTTTCACAAAAGCCAGATAACCAAATAAATAAAATCATTTACCTTTGAAGAGCTTCTGATGTTTTCAATGAGGAGACTCCCAGCCACATACCAAATGCGCAGTGTTTCCTGAAAGCGTCTGTGTGTAGGAGAAATCGTTCCGTTTTCTACATTGCGCCTTCATCTTGAAATCGAACTGAAAATGCAGTCACCTACAACGTGAAACTTTTTCCGGATTAACTACATAATATCGACCGAAACATGGCAAACGTTGTTTGGAATCAATCCTCAAGGTGTTTTTTCACATATCTCTTCATTGACATGCAGTTCGTGGAAGCTTGCTTCTCTCTCTGTGCCCCATGGAAAAATACTGGCAGGTGACTTTTGCGCACCAATTTCGGCGCAGGACACCGGGCGGACACGTGGTAAATGTGGTCTCTTATGGTCAATCTTCCAACGATCTGCCTACAAATACGTCACAATGCTGCAGACACCTTGGGGAAACGACAGAAAGGGCAGACTCATTCCTCTTGCGTTCACAGCCATATAAGGAGATCATGAAAGACAGAGCCTCAAAAATCCTTGTCATTTCCTGGATGCCAAGTCATCTTGGTTTTGCCTGAAGCTCACGTTAAAGGGCACGAAAAGAGAAGATATTTGTATTTCTGGACACGTCAGAGTGTTTTCTTTCGAACAGTAGCAATTATATGCATAGTCGAGCATCTTTTTGTGACAAAATATCTTGTTTAAAACGGGAACGTTTTTCTTCCAAAAATGAAATAGCGCCACCATAAGTGTAAGAGGTTAAATAAACATTGAAAATGATCAGTTGTCACACTGACCATATCCTCTGGTTCTCTAACTATACTACCATTTTCTTCCCTAACGCCATGCATTACCTTCCTACTCTGTCTGGCCCTAACCGACTTAAAGAACATAGCAGAACAAGTCTCATTATGTTCTAGAAAGCCACTATGCGCACGCTCCAGGAAAGCTCGAGCCTTCCGCTCCTGCAACTCCCTGAGCTGCGCCTTTAGGGTTGCGGATCTCTCCCAGTCAAATGACCCGCCGAGGTTGCCTGCCTCGTATTCGAGTTCAATTAACCTTTGGATACGATCCACCTCCCTCCTCTCCTCCCTTTTTTTCCTCTTGCAATATCCTATTATAAAAGCCCTAATCTTCACCTTATCTAATTCCCACCACTCTAACACCCCCTCGCACATGGACCGGAGGCCTTCAAGCCTCCAAAAGAAACCATAAAACCCGTCAACAAAAGCCTGCTCCTCCAGCACATCCCGATCTAACTTCCAGTACCCCCTACCAAATAGGCAGACTGGCGACCCCACTTGCAGGAGCACCCCGTCATGATCCGAAAAGAAAACAGGCAACAGCCGCCCAGACAACTTACCCAAAGACCTGGGTACAAAAATATAGTCGAGCCTCCGCTCAACCCCCCTGGAGTTGCGCCATGTAGGACCGGCCATTTTCGGAGTAGTGTGCAGACCACCATCTACCAGACCATGGCAAGCCATTAGCCCGGCAATGGCGCCTGCACTGCTATCCCCCCCTATTCCTCAATCTGTATTAAAATCCCCCTATCACTAATTTCCTATTTGTGACACACAGGGGCGTCAGACAGTCCACCATCTCCCTCCTGTCTGCCACCACCTGTGGCCCATACACCACCACTAATCTAAATTTACAATCCCTTATCGTGACATCCACCCCTATAACCCTCCCCTGCATTACCACAAAAGAATCCTCCACTTTTACCTCCCTGTGCCCACACAAAATCCCTACCCCCAATGAGTGCACCCCCCCTATACCCCAAACCGACTCCCTCTTGTCCCACTCCCTCTTAAACCTACTAACATCCCCTCCATCCCTCAGGTGAACCTCCTGTAATAAACAAAAATCAAACCCCACACCCTCCAAATAACTAAAAACCACCCTCCTCTTAACAAAATCCCTTAAACCCCTTACATTTAAACTAACAAAAGTCAAATTAGACCCCATGAAAGAATAAAATAAAACATGTAATACACTCAAATTCTAAACCCAGACAGAAAAAAAACAAAAACAGGAGACTCACCCGATGCTCCCCTGCTCCATATCTACCGGTGAGAACACCATCCGTACTCCCGACATCCCCCCCTCTTCCTCCATCTCACCAACCCAGGATGCAGGAATAGCGTTTGGCTCCGGGGTGCCCTGCACCCTGGGTCTACCCCCACAATCCTCCCCCTCCCCAGTGCTGCAGCTGGATTGGAAAAAAAAATTGGGGAGGCTGAGTCCCCAAACAAAAAACTCCCCACCTCCTCCTGTACGCAGTCCTGAGTCTTGTTAGGTGTGTCCCCACCCAACAGAAGTTGAGGGCCTGGGGAAACCAGCAGCAACCCAGAAGATTCTCCCACCCCCATCACTCTCTTGGCTATCCCCTCCCTCTCACTGTCGGCCAATCGCACCCTCCTCTTCATTCTCTTCTTTGGTGATGGCGGCAGTGGAGAGATACCACCCTCCCCCCCGCCAGCTCCTCCACCATACCCCTCATCTCTTCCACCAGGGCACTTTCCCCCCAGTCCACTTGCTCTTCCACCGTCTCCTTCTCCAACACTCCTCCCTCGCTTTCTTCTCTCTCATGCTCCTCCACTCGGTTGCCTTCTTCCGCCACTTTTCCTGTTTCTCCTACTCCCGTGACTTCCGTTTCCTTCTCTCTTCCATCCGCCGCTTCTTGCTCCTCTTCCTTCCTTGCGGCCTTCCCCTCTGGACCTGTACTCTGGTCATGAGGCGTGCTTCATTCCCCTCCTCTTCTTCCCCCATCCCCGCTCCTGCTCCCCCCCCAGCCGCAGACGCATATGACCTCTGACGGGCCAGGCACCCCCGCCACAGGTGTGCTGACGAGCCACACCCGTGGCACGCCTTAGGCTTGTCACAATCCTTCGCCTCGTGCTCCCCAGATCCACAAAATCTGCATTTTCTTGTGCTGCACGAGGCGAAGATGTGGCCGTAAGCCATACAGCGCCTGCAAAATGGGGGCTGACGTGCATAAAACAACGTCCCCCTGTCAGCCCCTAGGGAGAACATAGCAGGAGGATGGAGGTAGCCACCATGTCCCTTTGGGTCCTCCCTGAGGAGGGCCTGGAAGCCTCTCCTCCCATTCCAAAACCCAAGGGAGTCTTTGAGGTGCCTTGCTGAGGAGACGTTATCCATGTATCTCCCCAGAAAGGCCCTCACCTCTTCGTCCTTAACGTATGGGTTGTACATGTTGACAGTTACAACCCTAAAGTTGTTCCTCGCCAGGCTTGTTATTTCATAGTGGCTCATCGGCCTCTCACCTCCCACTGCTCTTGCCCTTCTCAGGATATCATCGTGTTTCTCCTCTGTATATAGTGCCACGTCGTATGCTCCCTCCAACGAGTTGCCTTGGAAACAAAACGCGTCCTTCACCGTCAGCTTTAGAATCCCCATCAATATTATCTTTCCAAAAGTTTCCCGTCCTAAAGGCTCCAACTCCTTTTCCTTCCAAGCAAACCAAATCGTGTTGGCCAGCCCAATCTCAGGGACCGACCGTGTTGATGTATTTTGCACCATCTCCGCAAGGAGAATGGCGCTCGTTCTCTTCTCTTCCAAAACAAGGAAAAAAAGAAAAACCAACGTTACTGAGCCTATCTTGTGCAAACTAACACAGAGACAGGAAACAATCACCCACAAAACCCAACACCAAACAGGCTACCTAAATATGGTTCCCAATCAGCGACAATGACTAACACCTGCCTCTGATTGAGAACCATATCAGGCCAAACATAGAAATAGATAAACTAGACATGTAACATAGAATGCCCACTCAGATCACACCCTGACCAAACAAAACATAGAAACATACAAAGCAAACTATGGTCAGGGTGTGACATCCTTTAATGGTGTAAAACACATGATATTGAATATGATTGTCTGTGATTTGTTTCATTATAAGTTGACAAAGGGGTAACTCTTGTATGCCTAATTGGATTTGAAAGCTGTTCACTTTTTATCACACAAACAACTGAACTGTATAAATGCACTGAATAAAACTGTCCATCAACAAGATAGAGAAAGCCTATCATAACTTGGGTAAATATATCAGAATTTGCTTTATTTAATAATTATTGTATTTCCCTCCTAAGAAAGAGTAAGAAATAACCCAATATACCCCTTCCCACCCATTCTATCCCCTGAAAAATAGAAGTGTGCCTATTCACCATAGAGAATCACAGGTGCTGGTGGGACTGATGAGGACACTAAACTGTGACTCTGCTCTCCAGAGCTTTCCCACACTTTTCCCATTGAGAGAGCTTCCACCAAACAACACAACTGTGCCTTGTTAAATGCTAATTCATCTCTACACAAGCAGTTCCTATCATTCCCTTTGGGGGTGAAGCTCAATACACATATATGTATCCTAAGCAACAGATAAAGATTCACTGTTACAGAGAATTCTCTGTTTATACAAAGAAATATAATGTTTTCAACCATTCCCCACATAGAAACAGAATAAAAACATCCTTAATAACTGCATTAATTTTGAAGAAGGGGAAGGTACTGCTTAAAAGTGCTTTCAAAATGCAAAAAAAAAAAGATATCTTGAACTGTTTTTTAAAACATATGTTTTAGCAGATTTCTAAATTCAAGACCCAAATAGTAAACATTAAATGTGGGATTATCAGAAACATATCTATTGTTTCCCATAGAGACACAGTCCCCCACTCTAACCTCTGACAGTCCAGGGTCAAGGTCCCAGTCTATTGTCCTGAAGGGGCCCTGTGAGTGAATTCTCCTCGGTTTCCCACATTCTCTCCATTCATTGCTTTCAATGGAGGAACAATAGAAGTGTGTCTTATTACACATCACATTAGCTATTGAGTTTGAGGGGCACAGCTGCTCTAAACATTTAAAGCATTACGATTACAGTACTAAATCACTGGAATCACTGATATATTATGACTAAACTAAAATAATTGATCACATTCTGAAACACTGAAAATACATTTATTTAAAACAGGTGCATCAATAAAAAACATATGAGTCATGTCTCCTAAGGAAGTCAGAATGATGATCACTTACATCTCTATAGTTCATTACACCTTTACTACAACAAGATATGATATGACTGTTATGTTTTATATAAAAACAATTACTGTAAAATAATAATGTATGACTAGAAATGTCTCTTAACTTTGATATTACTCTGTAGATTTTGAATGAAGCACCTAGAGATAAAAATGAATATATTGATTCAATTGAGTGTTGCATTCCAATGCAGTCAATATCATTCTGCATAGTCTTGGGTCATCATTGTCTATCATTGTCTCTAATCTATGTGGAGTTTCATAAATCAGTAATTTAACCATTTAATGATGTTGGAGGATTGTCTTGGTCGAGAAAAGAATGAAGCAACAGACGAAAATATTTCATTTGATGATTTGTGTATTTATTGACTCAATGAGTCACATCCTTGAATATCTTAATTTAAGGTAAATATTTCAAGAGAAATACAGTGATTAAACATCACAACAAGAACTTGAACAAATCTCCAAGATTTGATACTCTATTAGAGTATAGGATACAAAGTTACTTTCTTTATGAAAGACAAAATAATTGTTCAAAATAATCGTGTTTTTCAATTAGACATTATTATCACATTTGCAATAAAATTATTATTCAAATAACATGATTGATAATTTCACAAATGAAGTTCGATCTTTAAACAAATCAAATATTGTTTATCACAGAGTGATGATAACAGGTATAATACCCAGTTTGGGTAAATAATCCCCACGGAGGAACATTTGATGCTGTAGCTCAAGTTGATCAATATCAAATATATAACTGATACATGCTTCACAGAAGATGCTCAATACAATGTCAATATGACTATATCACTCCACAAATGTAGAGGTAAAAAATTACTCTTAATTTTTACACCATAAAAACAGATTATTCAAATACAATCACAAACAGATTGATGATATAGCATCCATTTTGGGTTAAAAGTTCTCATAGAGAACCATTCAAGTTATTGTTGATCATGAATATAAACACATGATCAATATAAGCAACATGTTTCACAAAACATAAAGGTTATGATGATTTCAATTAACACTACAAAAATGTAGTTTTCATCGATCAGATTGTTTTCTTGGAAAAACGTTTTACCTTCAGTTCAACTGAAGTGAAATGTCTCAATCACAACAAGACTTTAAAAAACTCCTGCATAAGCAGAAAACAACAAATACATTTTATTATACTCATTAATGTCCATGAAATTAATCTTAGACCAACATGGTCCATCCATTGTATTAGTCTGAGTGGAGCTCCAATCTGTAGGTCTCTACCAGGGCCTCCAGGGGGCGATGTTGACTGGACTCTTCTCTTTGCTGATGCTGTGCTGGGCTGGGGAGCTCAGCTGAGTACGTTCAATCTTCCTCTTGTTCTCATCAGAAGATGGCTGCAGGCTCTGGAAGTGGCTCAGCAGTCTTCTCTGGGACTGTGACTTCTGCTCACATTTAGATAGGAAGTGAACAATCTCTTGGACACACCTGGAGTAACCCTGATTGACAGGTGCTGAGCAGGAGGAGGAGCTCACTGGCTGGTTCTGTTGTTGTTGTCTCAGGAAGCAAACTGTCATCTCAAGGATGTCGGCTTTGTCCAGCTTGGAGTCGGGCTGCTCTTTGAGGATCTCTGGAACCAGGAGAGACTTGAGCTGCTCAATGCTGATGATCACTGCGTAACTTCTCCACCACTGGCTTTCTTATCTGCAAGAAGAGATGAGTCATCAAAACCTTGTTCTGTAATATGGCATTACTGAAGCAAATAAACAATCAATCAATACAATAACCTTATTCTGGTGTATGACATTATTGAAGCAGATTAACAATCAATCAAATGTAATTAATTTCCTTGAATTTTAATCTTAAATGTACCTTTTTTGTCAGAGTCAGGTGCTCCTTAGAGTAGATCATAGTTGAAATGATTGTAGGTACCATGGCTGGATCTCTGTGCTGTAGAGGTCTTTGTAGAGAGAATCTGATCTCTACTGGCTTCATCTCTCCTATATATTGTCCCAAATCTACATATGAATGTGTGGGTCTTGGGCTTGTTGGAGTTTCTCACAGTCTGTAGCCAATGGGAGAGCTTGGGATGACAGTGAGGAGTGTGGAGCTGCCACATGCTCAGTGTTCTTATTGCTGGGGGACAATGGTCACGTCTCAGGGGAACAGGTGGAGGGGTGGGGGTGATGGAGAGTGACTGACAAAGCGCTGTGTGAATCTGGGAAAGTGGTGACCCCTAGATCTGCTGCCTGATATTGGGATCAATGACACTGACAGAGCGCACGCTCATCATCACAATTTACACTTGTGGGACTGACACAGATTCTCTACATGAGAATGTTGTAACACATAATCCCTTCTGATAGTTGTATTGCAAAATAAAGTGTCAAATTTGACAGTAAAATATTTTAATATAGATTTTTAATATAGATTTCCAGCTATAATCAACAGAGACTTTAAGAACATTGTCACCTTTGAAACCTAATATTGTATAGTCATAAGTTAATAAGGTAACTGCCAAAATAAAGGAAACACCAACACAAATTGTTTTAATAGTATGTTGGATCACCACGAGCCAGAACAGCTTCAATGTACCTTGACATAGATTCTACAAGTGTCTGGAACTCTATTGGAGCAACGCGACACAATTCTTCTACAATAAATTCCATCATTTGGTGTTTTGTTGATGGTGGTGGAAACGCTGTCTCAATTGCCGCTCCAGAATCTCCTGTAAGTGTTCAATTGGGTTGAGATCTGGTGACTGAGACACCCATGGCATTTGGTTTACATCGTTTTTATGCTCATCCAACCATTCAGTGACCACTCGTGCCTTGTGGATGGGGGCATTGTTGTCCTATTTGGCCATAGTCATGGTAGCCAAAACAATGGCCTGCCCAGCATTTCTATACATGAACCTAAGCATGATGGGATGCTAATTGCCTAATTCATTCAGCACACCTGTGTGGAAGCACCTGCTTTCGATATACTTTGCATGCCTCATTTACTCAAGTGTTTCCATTATCTTGGCAGTTACCTGTATGTTGCATTGCTATACTGCTCTTGTGTCTGTGTATTTGAAGATTTGGTAGACTACTGCCAGAGTAGAGTTCAAACGTAGCAGATGTTTCCTCTGTCTTGAGGCCACTGGTCAGTGTGAGTAGAGAGCTGATCTGAGTTTCCCACACTGAGTTCTGTGAGCTGTGATCAATGCATTACAAAAGCTGCTCAGTGGACCATTAGTGACAGCTATTGGCTCTATGTTGTACTAAAGACAGAGGCTGACATCACGGGCCATCTGGATTCTGGAGGGAAACTACCACTGGCTCCTTCCGTACTGTTGCATATATTGATTTAATTTTATTCAGATATTCAAATGTTTCAGACTACATTACTGAATATCTTTTTTCATCTTTTTTTGTGGACAATTTTATTGTTATTTGTTGTTATATTGATGCAAAGAATGAAGCTGCCAAAGACCTTAAACTGTGACTCTGCTCTCCAGAGCTTTCCCACACTTTGTCCATTGATGGAAATATCTTTAAACAATAGAAGTGTGCCTTGTTAAATGCTAATTCTTCTCTTCATACAACCAATTCCCCAAAGGTGCCTGGTGAGAAACTTGGTAGTTAAATGTGCCTCCATTTCAGTATGACTCAACTGTAAGTGTGCTAGGCACAAGAGTGAAACAACAGCCATGCGACAGCCATGATCAATTATCACCTAATTACTGATGCATTTTTTAATCAGGAAACCAATTAGTGCAATGTTGTGATTTATCAGAAGTTGAGCATGTTACTGACTTGACCTTTGACCCGACAACATCTGTTTAATCTGATACACATCTTAAAAGAATAGTTAATATAATATATCCCATTTAGCAGACGCTTTTGTCCAAAGCGACTTACAAGTCGGCTGGGGCCACTTTTGTATATGGGTGGCCCCAGTGGGAAACGAACCCACGACGCTTGGCGTTGCAAGCGCCATGCTCTACCGACTGAGCCACACAGGACCCTATCTTGGTATGTTATTCACTTATGTTATGTCAGTTTTTTTTTAACACACCGGGCCTGGACTGTAAGGTATTCACTTCCTGGTTTCTTACTTTCCATTTGATGCTTTCTTGTGCTATAAAATGTACCAAATGTTGGCTTGTTGACTGTCCAAGTTCACAAGCTACTGTAGAGGTATGAATGGCCCTTTAGTATGATATACTTTCCCATTTTTCTGTCACTTCATGTCAGGAGCATAAAACGGAGAGAAGAAATCATTCCTACATGAGATATAACATACAGTATGTACCTAATGCCGTCATCCCTCTGGGGTTTGCCAATGGAGGGATGTGTTTTGAAGACAACACGTGAAATATATGCTGAAAATATTTATTTAGTCTTTGAATTAAACACTTTAGGTACATTTAAAAACACTTTAGGCACATTTGTGTATTAGGCACATTTATATGTGTGTGAAGCCATTCATTAGTAGTTGAAAACAAAATAAACAGTACATTTTAAAATAACAATCATAACATTTCCTCTTAGTGTAAAGGCTAGCACGGTTCAAATCCGACATTGACTCACATACCCTAAGAAAGTGGGATGAACCAATGGGCACATTGTCCATACTTCTACATTGTAACAAGAGTGCCCAGCACTCGCTAACTCAATCTCTGAGGACAAGTGTTTACAATCAGAGTAACCCGCTCTGCTTTCTTCCAGGTAGCAGAGATCAACAAACACATCCAAGGTTGACTTTCTCATAGAAAGGATAGAGCAGTACGACTGCTAATAACAAATGCATGCAAATGCATTTCTAAATCATTTCGACAGAATTGAAATATACACAAACTAACCTTCACAAAATCCCTGTAATTTTAGACAAAACCTATTTTGGACTTATTATTCAACTATGTCTCTCTGTCAGTTGCGATCCAGTGTCGGCCAATCAGTTGCAGTCTATAGCAGCGCCTCAAGCGAATACATTAAGCCAACGCCACAGTAAATGTCAGCAGGGTCCTTGACCTCTGAACTGGAACCTACACGTCCATGCATCTCTCCACTCATTGTTCAAAGCAGAGTGGTACAATGTCCTCCTCTGGAGTGGGGAAGAGACGCAGTATGTCCCTGGAATATTTGGAATAGCCCGTGGGTGACAGCAAGGCCTTCTTCGGAGTGAAAAAGGACACCGTTTTCTCCAGAATAGGAGAAATAGGAGATGTAGGGATCCCGTTCTGGAGGTGTTCTCCAATAACTATCTTCAGTTTCTCCACACCGCTGCTGCACTTCCTCTCCAGCAGAGAGAGTTTACACCTGAAAAACAACACAAGACAATCATGAACACCTCTTCTCGCTCACAGAGTTTGTATTCGTTTATTACTCTTACGACCTGAAGCATTTCAATGAAATTCGTCATGAGTTTACCTAATGTGCTGATCTTTCACGTTCGTGCTGTTCTGAAGCGCAATGTCCAAGTAGGCGGGCATTTTCAGATGTTTTGCCTTGAGTTTGCAGCTTGTCAATAAAGTGGAGATGTTGTTCTTGGTCGGTCTTGATGGTGGTCTAGAGTTTGTGTTCTGGTAGCTCCTCTGTTCTGCTCTGTCGCGGCTGGTCTTGGGTCAGCTGATGCTTAGAGAGTCTTCATTAGGGAGCTCTGCATCTCCATGTCGTATTTATGTGCCTCCTTCTGCGCTTTCTCACGCTCTGCAGCCAATCAGAGTGCTCCGATGGTGGGACAATGGTCAGTGGGAATAATAGCTGATTCCTCACAGGACAGGTGGGATTTTTTTAATATTATGCCTTATGCCAAAGAGGTCGGCCACATTAGTCCCTGGGAACGTGTCTATGCCCATGAGTACACAGACAAATCATGTTCCCATGTCAAGTTGTGATACAAATCAACAAAATACAAATATGACACGTATGCTAGCATCACAAGTCTTTCTGCTCCTGGCCAACTATCATTGCAGTAGATTACAATAATATATGTGTGCACTATATCTCCGATATGGCCTTTTTACAGAAAGTTGGTCATGTCAAGATTCTAATAGATAACCTAGGCAATTTTATTTGTTGATATTAATTGGGAAATCTTTGGTCGCTGACTGTTGAGATACATAATCAACTTTCCTGGTATCCATAATATGGGGTCAATTTGTAAACTTAATCTTCAGAGTACATAGTACACACACATATAATTTTAAGAGTTTCTTTGGCAAAGATCTTGTCAAAATATTGTGCAATTCCTTAAAGTGTTTCCAAATGGAGTTATATGGAATCCAGATAATTTGGCTGTAGGCAATGGTGGAAAAAGTACCCAATTGTCATACTTGAGCAAAAGTAAAGATACCTTAATAGAAAATGACTCAAGTAAAAGTAAAAGTCATCCAGTAAAATACTACTTGAGTAAAAGTCTAACATTTTTTTATTTGAAATATATTTAAGTATCAAAAGTAATTGTAATTCAAAATATATACTTACGTATCAAAAGTAAAAGTAAAAGTATAAATCATTTTTAAAATGTACAGATAGTCAGGGGCACACTCCAAAACTCAGACATATTTTACAAAGGAAGCATTTGTGTTTAGTGAGTCCGCCAGATCAGAGGCAGTAGGGATGACCAGGGATGTTCTCCTGATTGATAAGTGCGTGAAATTGACAATTTTCCTGTCCTGTTAAGCATTCAAAATGTAACGAGTAGTTTTGGTGTCAGGGAAAATGTATAGAGTAAAAAGTACATTATTTTCTTTAGGAATGTAGTGAAGTAAAAGTAAAAGTTGTCAAAAATATAAATAGTATAAAAGTACAGATAACACCCCAAAACTACTTAAGTAGTACTTGAAAGTACTTTTACTTAAGCATTTACAGCACTGTAGGTACTAGATTGCCTTATAAACCAATCCCCTCCCTTAATTTCTGTGCAAGGGCACAGCCAGTGGGGCTTTGTAAGAGCAGACACACTTCTATTGTGTGTCAGGGCTCAGCAGACGGCATGCAGAAGTGTGGGAAGCCGTGTGTCCCTTTGGCTCCCAGCTCCAGGAAACGGAGGGCGTGTGACTGGGGCAAGCTCAGCGTTGTGCAGGGAGCCAGCTGTGCTGTGGAGCTCAGAGGAGGGAAGTTTGCTGCCTGGGGCTTCTATGAAACCTGAGCCTGTACATAGACAGAAGATCATCATCGCCTCAGAGTTGCTGCACTTAGATGGAGTCACATTAGCTCGTAATCTGCTAGAGACAGATCGGTGTGAAATGACTCCAATCTGATTGATACTATTTCTCAAAGACTGTCAGCAAAAACTTTAAGAAAAATGAAATACAATTTCAGTAGCAAACAAGCATTTTATATAACGTGCTGTATTCCGAAAACATTTTAGAGACTTGTCAGTCTCACACGTGTAAGTTGTAATGATAAGTGTGTGCTCTGTCAGTGTCACTGATCCCAACAACAGGCTGCAGATCTAGGGGTCACCACTTTCCCAGATTCATACAGTGCTCTGTCAGTCACTCTCCATCACCCCCACCCCTCCACCTTGTCCCCTGAGACGTGACCATTGTCCCCCAGCAATAAGAACACTGAGCATGTGGCAGCTCCACACTCCTCACTGTCCTCCCAAGCTCTCCCATTGGCTACAGACTGTGAGAAACTGCAACAAGCCCAAGACCCACATATTCATATGCAGATTTGGGACAATATATAGGAGAGATCAGATTCTCTCTACACAGACCTCTACAGCACAGAGATCCAGCCATGGTACCTACAATCACTTCAACGATGATCTACTCTAAGGAGCACCTGACTCTGACAAACAAGGTAAACTTAAGATTCAAATTCAATTAAATTAACTACATTTGATTGATTGTTAATCTGCTTCAATAATGTCATACACCAGAATAAGGTTATTAATGCCTCTCCTTTTCTCTTCTTGCAGCTAAGAAAGCCAGTGGTGGAGAAGTTACGCAGAGATCGTATCAACAACAGCATTGAGCAGCTCAAATCTCTCCTGGTTCCAGAGATCCTCAACCAGCAGTCCGACTCTAAGCTGGACAAAGCCGACATCCTGGAGATGACAGTTTGCGTCCTGAGACGACAGCAACAGAACCAGCCAGTGAGCTCCTCCTCCTGCTCAGCACCTGTCAATCAGGGTTACTCCAGGTGTGTCCAAGAGATTGTTCACTTCCTTTCTAAAGATGAGCAGAAGTCACAGTCCCAGAGAAGACTGCTGCGACACTTCCAGAGCCTGCAGGCATCCTCTGATAAGAACAGGAGTGAGATTGACGGTCCTCAGCTAAGCTCCCCAGCCCAGTACAGCATCAGCAAAGAGAAGAGTCCAGTCAACATCGCCCCCTGGAGGCCCTGGTAGAGACCTACAGATTGGAGCTCCACTCAGACAAACACAACGGACGGACCATGTTGGTCTAAGATTAATTTCATGGACAGTAATAAGTATAATAAAATATATTCTTCATCTTCTGCTTATGCAGGAGTTTAAGTCTTGCTGTGAGACGTCTAATTAAAGTTGTACTGAACAAGTTAACGTTCTCTGAGAATATGATCAAATCGATAATTTAAATAACGTTAATGATTTATGAAACATGTTGATTATATTAATCTTGTTTTTATATTCATGATCAACAATAACTTTAACGCTCCTCCATGAGAACTTTTAACTCACAATAGATATTATATAATCAGTCTGTTTGTGATTATCTATGACGGATCTGTTTGAAGTTCAAAATGTACAAGACAAAAACCTATTGCCACTACATTTGTGGAGTGATATAGTCATATTGACATTGTATTGAGCATCTTCTGTGAAGCATGTATCAGTTATATATTTGATATTGATCAACTTGAGCTACAGCATCAATGTTCCTCCGTGAGGATTATTTACCCAAACTGGACATTATACCAGTTATCATCACTTTGTGATTAACAATATTTGTTTTGTTTAAAGATCGAACTTCATTTGTGAAATGATCAATCATGTTATTTGAATATTTTTATTGGAAATGTGATTTTTAAAAAATGTCTAATTGAAAAACATGATTATTTTGAACAATTATTTTGTCTTTCATAAAGAAAGTCACTTTGCATCCTATACTCTGATAGAGTATCATATCTTGGAGATTTGTTCAAGTTCTTGTTGTGATGTTTAATCACTGTATTTCTCTTGAAATATTTACCTTAAATTAAGGTATTCAATGATGTGACTCATTGAGTCAGTCTGAATAAATACACAAATCATCAAATGAAATATTTTTGTCTGTTGCTTCATTATTTTCTTGACCAAGACAATCCTCCAACATCATTACATTATTAAATTACTGATTTATGAAACTCCACATAGAATAAGTGGCTGATTCAAATACAATAACAATGATGACCCAAGACTATGCAGAAATTATATTGACTGTATTGGAATGCAACACTCAATTGAATCAATACATTCATTTTTGATCTCTAGGTGCTTCATTGAAAATCTACAGATTAAGATCAATGTTAAGAGACATTTCTAGTCAAACATGATTATTTTACTGTCATTGTTTTTATATAAAACATAACAGTCATATCATATCTTGTTGTAGTAAAGGTGTAATGAACTATAGAGATGTAAGTGATCATCATTCTGACTTCCTTAGGAGACATGACTCATATGTTTTTTATTGATGCACCTGTTTTAAATAAATGTATTTTCAGTGTTTCAGAATGTGATCAATTATTTTAGTTTAGTCATAATATATCAGTGATTCCAGGTGTTGGACAAAACTAGTACTGTCATCTTAATGCTTTAAATGTTTAGAGCAGCTGTGCCCCTCAAACTCAATAGCTAATGTGATGTGTAATAAGACACACTTCTATTGTTCCTCCATTGAAAGCAGTGAATGGAGAGAATGTGGGAAATCGAGGAGAATTCACTCACAGGGCCCCTTCAGGACAATCGACTGGGACCTCGACCCTGGACTGTCAGAGGTTAGAGTGGGGGACTGTGTCTCTATGGGAAATCAATGGATATATTTCTGATAATCCCACATTTAATGTTTAATATTTGGGTCTTGAATTTCGAAATCTGCTAAAACATACTGTATGTTTCAAAAAAAAGATCAAGATATCGTTTTTTTTCATTTTGAAAGCACTTTTAAGCAGTACTTGCCCCATCTTCAAGATTAATGCAATTAATGATGTTTTCATGCTGTTTGTATGTGGGGCATGGTTGAAAACATGATATTTCTTTGTGTAAACATACAATTACAGCTTGAATTGATGAACTGTTGCTTAAGATAAATATTTCTGTAATGAGCTTCACCCCCCAAGGGATTGATAGGAACTGCTTGTGTAGAGATGAATTAGCATTTAAACAAGGCACAGTTGTGTTGTTTGGTGGAAGCTCTCTCAATGGGAAAAGTGTGGGAAAGCTCTGGAGAGCAGAGTCACAGTTTAGTGTCCTCAGCAGTCCCACCAGCACCTGTGATTCTCTATGGTGAATAGGCACACTTCTATTGTTCAGGGGATAGAATGGGTGGGAAGGGGTATTTTGGGTTATTTCTTACTCTTTCTTAGGAGGGAAATACAATAATTATTAAATAAAGCAAATTCTGATTTATTTACCCAAGTTATGATAGGCTTTCTCTATCATGATGATGGACTTGGCTGTATTCAGTAAATGTATGTAGTTCAGTGATTTGTATGATAAACAATGAACAGCTTTCAAATCCAATTAGGCATACAAAAGTTAACCCTTTGTCGATTTATAATGAAACAAATCACAGACAATTATTTTCAGCAGAGTACACAATATCATGTGTTTTATAGCATTAAAGGATGAATATTTATTTATAAAGGTATGTCCTGTTAGTATAATCTTGCCAGTGCTGATCTTTCCCTCCAGAATCCAGAAGGTCCATGACGTCAGCCTCTGTCTTTAGTACAACACAGAGTCAATAGCCGTCACTAATGGTCCACTGAGCAGCTTTTGTAATGCATTGATCACAGCACACAGGACTCAGTGTGGGAAACTCAGATCAGCTCTCTACTCACACTGACCAGTGGCCTCAAGACAGAGGACACATCTGCTACGTTTGAACTCCAGAATGCTTGACCTTATAACTACTAATACTGAGTTAAGAGAATCCTTGCTATTGATACTGATGACTCCTAAAATACTGAAAACCAAGGTATACATGATCCTGGTATCTATCCACTCACCTGTTAATGTTGTCTAAAATCTTATATATTCCTAAATATTCTGACTGAATGAAAATATAAATATGTATGAATTTAAACAGGAATTAAAATTGTGGAACATTGTCACACATCATCATATTTTTAAATGTAACTACCGGTATGTGCGAAGTAAAACCATATTGTAGAGTCATTCATTAATTTAGAAGTCATATCCATGGAGAGAATAAAATGTTTCTAAGTCAGTGATGAAGCTTGGATACAGAATATTACATTCAACAATGTTCTTATAGGTGGAGATGAACAACACTACGTTACATTAGAGAATCTGTGTCAGTCTCAGACCTGTAAGTTGTAATGATGAGCGTGTGCTCTGTCAGTGTCATTGATCCCAACATCAGAAAGCAGATCTAGGGGTCACCACTTTCCCAGATTCACACAGCGCTCTGTTAGTCACTCTACATCACCCCCACCCCTCCACCTGTTCCCCTGAGACGTGACCATTGTCCCCATGCAAAAAGAACACTGAGCATGTGGCAGCTCCACACTCCTCACTGTCATCCCAAGCTCTCCCATTGGCTACAGACTGTGAGAAACTCCAACAAGCCCAAGACCCACACATTCATATGCAGATTTGGGACAATATATAGGAGAGATGAAGCCAGTAGAGATCAGATTCTCTCTACACAGACCTCTACAGCACAGAGATCCAGCCATGGTACCTACAATCACTTCAACTATGATCTACCCTAAGGAGCACCTGACTCTGACAAACAAGGTAAATTGAAGATTCAAATTCAATTACATTTATTCTATTGTATTGATTGATTGTTAATCTGTTTCAATAATGTCATACACCAGAATAATCTTATTAATGATTCCTCTTCTCTTCTTGCAGCTAAGAAAGCCAGTGGTGGAGAAGTTACGCAGAGATCATATCAACAACAGCATTGAGCAGCTCAAGTCTCTCCTGGTTCCAGAGATCCTCAACCAGCAGTCCGACTCTAAGCTGGACAAAGCTGACATCCTGGAGATGACCGTCTGCTTCCTGAGACGACAGCAACAGAACCAGCCAGTGAGCTCCTCCTCCTGCTCAGCACCTGTCAATCAGGGTTACTCCAGGTGTGTCCAAGAGATTGTTCACTTCCTTTCTAAAGATGAGCAGAAGTCACAGTCCCAGACAAGACTGCTGCGACACTTCCAGAGCCTGCAGCCATCCTCTGATGAGAACAGGAGGGAGATTGACGGTCCTCAGCTGAGCTCCCCAGCCCAGCACAGCATCAGCATAGAGAAGAGTCCAGTCAACATCGCCCCCTGGAGGCCCTGGTAGAGACCTACAGATTGGAGCTCCACTTAGACAAACAACGGATGGACCATGTTGGTCTAAGATTAATTTCATGGACAGTAATGAGTATAATAAAATATATTCTTCATCTTCTGCTTATGCAGGAGTTTTTTAAGTCTTGCTGTGAGACGTTTAATTAAAGTTGTACTGAACAAGTTAACGTTCTCTGAGAAAATGATCGAATTGATAATTTAAATAACGTTAATGTTTTATGAAACGTGTTGATTATATTAATCTTGTTTTTATATTCATGATCAACAATAACTTTAACGCTCCTCCATGAGAACTTTTAACCCACAATAGATATTATATAATCAGTCTGTTTGTGATTATCTATGACTGATCTGTTGGAAGTTCAAAATGTACAAGACAAAAACCTATTGCCACTACATTTGTGGAGTGATATAGTCACATTGACATTGTATTGAGCATCTTCTGTGAAGCATGTATCAGTTATATATTTGATATTGATCAACTTGAGCTACAGCATCAATGTTCCTCCGTGAGGATTATTTACCCAAACTGGGTATTTTACCTGTTATCATCACTCTGTGATTAACAATATTTTATTTGTTTAAAGATCGAACTTCATTTGTGAAATTATCAATCATTTTATTTGAATAATAATTTTATTTCAAATGTGATTAAAAAAAAGTCTAATTGAAAAACATGATTATTTTGAACAATTATTTTGTCTTTCATAAAGACAGTAACTTTGTATCCTATACACTAATAGAGTATCATATCTTGGAGATTTGTTCAAGTTCTTGTTGTGATGTTTAATCACTGTATTTCTCTTGAAATATTTACCTTACATTAAGGTATTCAATGATGTGACCCAATGAGTCAGTCTGAATAAATACACAAATCATCAAATGAAATATTTTTGTCTGTTGCTTCATGATTTTCTTGACCAAGACAATGCTCCAACAACATTACATTATTAAATTACTGATTTATGAAACTCCACATAGAATAAGTGGCTGATTCAAATACAATAACAATGATGACCCAAGACTATGCAGAATGATAGTGTCTGCATTGGAATGCAACACTCAATTGAATCAATATATTCATTTTTTTCTCGAGGTGCTTCATTGAAAATCTACAGATTAAGATCAATGTTAAGAGACATTTCTAGTCAAACATGATTATTTTACTGTCATTGTTTTTATATAAAACATAACAGTAATATAATATCTTGTTGTAGTAAAGTTGTAATGAACTATAGAGATGTAAGTGATCATCATTCTGACTTCCTTCGGAGACATGACTCATATGTTTTTTATTGATGCACCTGTTTTAAATAAATCTATTTTCAGTGTTTCAGAATGTGATCAAATATTTTAGTTTAGTCATAATATATCAGTGATTCCAGGTGTTGTGTAATGGTTTTCTTGTGGGGAAAGAGAGGCGGACCAAAATGCAGCGTGGTTAGTTTTGTGCATCTTTAATAAAGATGAAAGTACAACAATCTACAAAACAAGAAAAAACCAAAACAGTCCTATCTGGTGCCACAAACACAAAGACAGGAACAATCACTCACAAAACCCAACACAAAACAGGATACCAAAATATGTTTCCCAATCAGCGACAATGACTAACACCTGCCTCTGATTGAGAACCATATCAGGCCTAACATGGAAATGGACAAACCAGACACACAACATAGAATGCCCACCCAGCTCACGTCCTGACCAACACTAAAACAAGGAAAACACACACGAACGATGGTCAGAACATGACATGTTGGGCAAAAACTAGTACTGTCATCTTAATGCTTTAATTGTTTAGAGCAGCTGTGCCCCTCAAACTCAATAGCTAATGTGATGTGTAATAAGACACACTTCTATTGTTCCTCCATTGAAAGCAGTGAATGGAGAGAATGTGGGAATCCGAGGAGAATTAACTCACAAATCAAAATGAAATGAAATCAGATTTATTTATATAGCCCTTCGTACATCAGCTTATATCTCAAAGTACTGTACAGAAACCCAGCCTAAAACCCCAAAAAACAAGCAATGCAGGTGTAGAAGCACGGTGGCTAGGAAAAACTCCCTAGAAAGGCCAAAACCTAGGAAGAAACCTAGAGAGGA
Organism: Oncorhynchus masou masou; assembly: GCF_036934945.1. Taxonomy (NCBI): domain Eukaryota; kingdom Metazoa; phylum Chordata; class Actinopteri; order Salmoniformes; family Salmonidae; genus Oncorhynchus; species Oncorhynchus masou. Next base: position 49,150,443 of record NC_088217.1, on the reverse strand, counting down.
ACCAGGCTATGTGGGGTGGCCAGTCCTCTTCTGGCTGCGCCGGGTGGAGATTATAACAGAACATGGCCAAGATGTTCAAATGTTCATAAATGACCAGCATGGTCGAATAATAATAAGGCAGAATAGTTGAAACTGGAGCAGCAGCACTGCCAGGTGGACTGAGGACAGCAAGGAGTCATCATGTCAGGTAGTCCTTCGGCATGGTCCTAGGGCTCAGGTCCTCAGAGAGAGAGAAAGAAAGAGAGAAAGAGAGAATTAGAGAAAGCACACTTAAATTCACACAGGACACTGAATAGGACAGGAGAAGCACTCCAGATATAACAAACTGACCCTAGCCCCCCGACACATAAACCACTGCAGCATAAATACTGTAGGCTGAGACAGGAGGGGTCAGGAGACACTGGGGCCCCATCCGAGGACACTCCCGGACAGGGCCAAACAGGAAGGATATAACCCAACCCACTTTGCCAAAGCACAGCCCCCACACCACTAGAGGGATATCTTCAACCACCAACTTACCATCCTGAGACAAGGCTGAGTATAGCCCACAAAGATCTCCGCCATGGCACAACCCAAGGGGGGGGGCGCCAACCCAGACAGGATGACTCACAGGGCCCCTTCAGGACAATAGATTGGGACCTCGACCCTGGACTGTCAGAGGTTAGAGTGGGGGACTGTGACTCTATGGGAAATCAATGGATATATTTCTGATAATCCCACATTTAATGTTTACTATTTGGGTCTTGAATTTAGAAATCTGCTAAAACATATGTTTCAAAAAAAAAGATCAAGATATCATTTTCTTTGCATTTTGAAAGCACTTTTAGGCAGTACTTGCCCCTTCTTCAAGATTAATGCAATTAATTATGTTTTTATGCTGTTTGTATGTGGGGCATGGTTGAAAACATGATATTTCTTTGTGTAAACATACAATTACAGCTTGAATTGATTATCTGTTGCTTAAGATAAATATTTGTGTAATGAGCTTCACCCCCCAAGGGATTGATAGGAACTGCTTGTGTAGAGATGAATTAGCATTTAACAAGGCACAGTTGTGTTGTTTGGTGGAAGCTCTCTCAATGGGAAAAGTGTGGGAAAGCTCTGGAGAGCAGAGTCACAGTTTAGTGTCCTCATCAGTCCCACCAGCACCTGTGATTCTCTATGGTGAATAGGCACACGTCTATTGTTCAGGGGATAGAATGGGTGGGAAGGGGTATTTTGGGTTATTTCTTACTCTTTCTTAGGAGGGAAATACAATAATTATTAAATAAAGCAAATTCTGATTTATTTACCCAAGTTATGATAGGCTTTTTCTATCATGATGATGGACTTGGCTTTATTCAGTAAATGTATTTAGTTCAGTGATTTGTATGATAAACAATGAACAGCTTTCAATTCAAATTAGGCATAGAAAAGTTAACCCTTTGTCGATTTATAATGAAACAATTCACAGACAATTATTTTCAGCAGAGTACACAAAATCATGTGTTTTAGGTTAAAGGATGAATATTTATTTATAAAGGTATGTCCTGTTAGTATAATCTTGCCAGTGCCGATCTTTCCCTCCAGAATCCAGAAGGTCTGTGATGTCAGCCTCTGTCTTTAGTACAACACAGAGTCAATTGCCGTCACTAATGGTCCACGGAGCAGCTTTTGTAATGCATTGATCACAGCACACAGAACTCAGTGTGGGAAACTCAGATCAGCTCTCTACTCACACTGACCAGTGGCCGTTTGAACTCCAGAATACTTGACCTTATAACTACTAATACTGAGTTAAGAGAACCCATGCTATTGATACTGATGACCCTTAAAATACTGAAAACCAAGGTATACATTATCCTGGTATCTATCCACTCACCTTGTAATGCTCAATGAATGAGTGCGTGGAGTCAGGCGCAGAGAGCAGAGGATGTGGGAAAAAACACGCTTTAATGTCCAAAATCAAAAGAACAAAATAGTATATACCCAACACAGGCGTAACTATTAAAACAAATAGTACCCTTTGGTAAAATACTAGGACAGCGAAAAAACCCAACACGAATACTAACACCTCTCACAATTACAGTAGAACAAGCCCGCACAAACAGAAGCGGGCTAAACAAACTTAAATAACCCCACCCTAACAACCAAACAAGGAACAGGTGAAACCAATTAGACAAAAACAAACGAACACAGAACAAAGGATCGGTGGCAGCTAGTAGACCGGCGACGACGACCGCTGAGCGCCACCTGAACCAGAAGGGGAGCCAACATCGGTAATATTCGTGACAGTACCCCCCCCCCCCTGACTTGCATCTCCCGCAGCGCGCCGACACCGGCCTCGGGGACGACCCGGGGGCCGAGGCGCAGGACGATCCGGATGGAGGTGATGGAACTCTCTCAACATGGATGGATCCAGAATATCCCCCATTGGGACCCAGCACCTCTCCTCCAGACCGTATCCCTCCCAGTCAACAAGGTACTGCAGGCCCCTCACCCGGCATCTTGAGTCCAGAATAGCTCGTATCGTGTACGCCGGGGACCCCTCGATGTCCAGAGGGGGCAGAGGGACCTCCAGAACCTCACCTTCCTGCATGGGACCAGCTACCACCGGCCTGAGGAGAGACACATGAAACGAGGGGTTAATGAGATAATACGAAGGAAGTAATAATCGATAACAAACCTTGTTTATTCTCCTCAGGACTGTAAATGGCCCTACACACTGCGGACCCAGCTTCCGGCAGAGCAAGCGGAGGGGCAGGTTTCGGGTCGAGAGCCAGACCCTGTCCCCCGGTGCAAACACGGGGGCCTCACTGCGGTCAGCGCTCTTCTTCTGCCGTCCACTCGCCTGGCGTAATGACTCCTGGACGGCCCTCCAGGTCTCCTTAGAGCGCTGCACCCACTCCTCCACCACAGGAGCCTCGGTCTGGCTCTGATGCCATGGTGCCAGGACCGGCTTGTACCCCAACACGCACTGAAACGGTGACATGTTGGTAGAGGAGTGGCTTAGTGAATTCTGGGCCATTTCAGCCCAGGGGATGTATCTCGCCCACCAGTACTTCCCCCTAAGACTTCGCACTGTCCTCGAAATACCCGGGTGACCCGACGAGGGTAGACTATGAGCCCATCTAATCAATTGATCACGAACAGCGAGCGGCACGTACCTACGACCCTCCGGACACTGTGGAGGCGCAGGTTCCTCCCTTAGCGCCCGCTCGATTTCCGCGTCCACCTCCCATACTACTGGTGCCACCAGCTTAGCCGCCGGAATGATGGGAGTAGGATCGATGGACCGGTCCCCAGTGTCATAGAGGCGGGACAGCGCGTCGGCCTTAGTGTTGAGGGAACCTGGTCGATACGAGATTGTAAAATGAAATCTGGTGAAATACATGGCCCACCTTGCCTGACGAGGATTCAGTCTCCTAGCTGATCGAATGTACTCAAGGTTACGGTGGTCAGTCCAGATGAGGAAAGGGTGCTTAGCCCCCTCAAGCCAGTGTCTCCATACCTTCAGAGCCTTAACCATAGCCAACAACTCCCTGTCCCCCACATCATAATTCTGCTCCGCTGGCCCGAGCTTCTTAGCAAAAAAAGCACAGGGGCGGAGCTTCGGTGGCGTACCCGAGCGCTGTGAGAGCACTGCTCTAACCCCAGCCTCGGATGCGTCCACCTCTACTATGAACGCCAAAGAAGGGTCCGGATGCGCCAACACCGGCGCCTCAGTGAACAGCGCCTTCAACCTACGGAAAGCTCCGTCCGCCTCTGCTGACCACTGCAGACGCATCGCCCCCCTTCAGCAGTGAGGTAATAGGAGCTGCTACCTGACCAAAACCCTGGATAAACCTCCGGTAGTAATTGGCAAACCATAAGAACCGCTGCACCTCCTTTACCATAGGTCGGAGTCGGCCAATTACGCACGGCCTTGACGCGGTCACCCTCCATTACCACCCCCGAGCTGGAAATGCGAATATGCACTCCTGAGATCCAGTTTTGTGAAGAACTGTGCTCCGTGAAATGATTCCACTTCCATAGCGATGAGGGGTAGTGGGTAACTAAAACCCACCGTGATGGAATTGAGACCTCGATAATCAATACACGGACGCAAACCACCATCCTTTTTCTTCACAAAAAAGAAACTCGAGGAGACTGGTGACATGGAGGGCTGAATGTATCCCTGTCCCAGAGCTTCCGTGACATATGTCTCCATAGCCATCGTCTCCTCCTGGGATAAAGGATACACATGACTCCTGGGGAGTGCAGCGTTTACCTGGAGGTTTATCACGCAATCCCCCTGTCGATGGGTTGGTAATTGGGTCGCTTTCTTTTTTACTGAAAGCGATAGCCAAATCGGCATACTCAGCGGGAATGCGCATGGTGGAAACCTGGTCTGGACTCTCCACCGTTGTCGCACCGATGGAAACTCCTACACACCTGCCTGAACACTCATCAGACCACCCCTGGAGAGATCCCTGTTTCCACGAAATCATCGGATTGTGAATAGCCAGCCAGGGAATCCCCAGCACCACCGGAAACGCAGGTGAATCGATAAGGAACAGACTAATCCGCTCCTTATGATTCCCCTGCGTAATTATCTCCAAAGGAACTGTGGCCTCCCTGACCAGCCCTGACCCTAATGGTCGACTATCTAAAGAGTGCACGGGAAAAGGGGGGGTCTACTTTTACTAACGGAATCCTCAACCTCTGAGCGAGTCCGCGATCTATAAAGTTCCCAGCTGCGCCTGAATCGACGAGCGCCTTATGCTGGAGAGAGGGAAAAAATTTAAGGAAACAAATTAATAAAAACATGTGACCAACAGGAAACTCTAGGAGAGGGTGGTGCTGACTCACCTGGGGTAACCCGAGGAGTGTTCTGCCTGCCCTCTCGACTCCCAGAGGAACTCCTCCAGCACCGACCTGAAGTGTGCCCTATCCGGCCACAACTGGTACAAGAGGAGCCTCCTCCTCCGATCTCCCTAGATGCGGCCCTTCCTAGCTCCATTGGGATAGGAGCGGGAGGGTCAGGAGGTGGAACCAACAGGACCCTTTCAGAAAATCCACGAGCAGCTAGCAGATGGTCTAACCCACATATGTCAGAGTCAAGGCCCGCGGGCCACATCCGGCCCGCGAGAAGGTTTTTTACGGCCCCTGGGATGATCTTGATTTATTATTAGAACCGGCCCGCAGACCGCAGCAAGCCGGCAGCCCGCAGATCTTTTACACGCACCAATACTACATTTCCCACAATGCAACGGTGACGCACCGAGCAGTAGGCTGCTTCATTTCAATATTTATTGGCACAGCAGTCGTCAGCATCACAGTAAAATTAACTTTCAGATACCCATCAAAAATGGCAAAACGGAAGGTGGACACTGAGAACCGGGGTTTCAAACAAGGTGGGAGTCGGAGTATATGTTCACGGAGGTAGCTGGAAAACCTGTGTGTCTTCTGTGTGGAGAAAGTGTGGCGGTACTGAAAGAGTATAATCTGAGACCACATTATGAAACGAAACACGCGGACAAAAACAAGAATATGGACATGGAACAAAGGCTACAAAAGGCAGAGGAATTAAAACGAGGCCTCAAATCTCGACAGGCTCTGTTCAAAAAAGCCAAATCACAAGGCCAGGCTGCTGTCAAGGCCAGTTTTATTTTGGCAGAAGAGATCGCTAAATCAGCCCGGCCATTTACGGAGGGGGATTTCATCAAAAACTGCATGATTAAAGTTTGTGACGAAGTTTGCCCAGAAAAAAGGCAACTCTTTTTAAATGTGAGTCTGAGCAGAAACACCATTGCCGAGAGAGTAGACCAGTTGTCCATCAATCTAAAAGAGCAGCTTGTGAAAAAGGGAAAAGATTTCATTGCATATTCCTTGGCTGTGGATGAGAGCACCGACATTTCTGACATTGCCCAGTTGTCAATTTTCATCCGCGGAGTGGACTCCAGCCTAAGCGTGACAGAGGAGTTTTTGGCTTTACGTCCTATGCATGGCACAACTACGGGGCATGATTTGTATGAAGAGGTGTCAAGATGTGTAAATGAGATGGAGCTGCCTTGGGAAAAACTCGTGGGTTTGACAACCGACGGAGCACCTGCGATGTGTGGACACAGGAGCGGACTGGTGGCGAAGATACGGGAAAAGATGCAAGAGGAAAACGCGACAGGTGAGCTGACAGCTTATCATTGTATCATACACCAGGAAGCGTTGTGCGGTAAAGCCTTGAAAATGGAGCATGTAATGAGCATCATCACGCGCACAGTTAACTTTATCAGAGCCAAAGGTTTGAATCACCGCCAGTTCAAGGCATTTCTGACGGAGTTAGAAACGGAGCATGGTGATTTGCCTTATCACACAGAGGTGCGATGGCTAAGCCAGGGAAAGGTGCTTCAAAGATGTTTCGAGCTTCGTGAGGAGATTTGTCTGTTCTTGGACAGCAAAGGGAAAGACACAACACAACTCCGAGACAAAATGTTTCTGTGTGAAATGGCTTTTCTGTGTGACATTACGAGTCATCTGAATGCAATGAACTTGCAGCTGCAGGGTCGGGATCATGTCATCTCTGATATGTACAGTACAGTGAAGGCATTTAAAACCAAACTGACTCTGTGGGAGACGCAGATGCGGAAAGAAAATTTGAGCCACTTTCCCAGCTGCCAGACCATGAAAGAGAAGCTCTCTACCAGTGCGTTCCCGAGCGCACAGTTGGCTGATAAAATAGGTATGCTTGCCGCTGACTTTCGACGCCGATTTGCTGACTTTGAAGCACAAAAAGCAGGTTGGAACTGCTCGGTAACCCATTTGCTGTTGACGTGGAAAGCTCACCACCAAACCTCCAAATGGAGTTGATTGACCTCCAATGCAATGATGCACTGAGGGCAAAATATGCGGCAGTGGGTGCTGCGGAGTTCGCCCGTTTCCTCCCCGACACAATGCCCCAGCTGCGCATCCAGGCTGCTCAAACGTTGTCTATGTTTGGCAGCACATACCTGTGTGAACAACTTTTTTCTTTGATGAACCTGAACAAAACATCACACAGAAGTCGACTTACTGCTGAACACCTCCACTCAATTCTGAGGATTTCCTCAGCTCAGAGCCTTACCCCGAACATTGATGAACTTGTGGAAAAGATGGGACACCACCAAGTATCACCCTCAACCTCAAACAAGTGAACATTACTGTGCAATCACATATTTAGAGTTTTTACTCAGTTCAAGTTTAAAAGTTAAAGTTTAATATTTGTTTTCACTGCATGTTACTTCTCCTTAAACAAAGTGTTGTTTTTGATTAATAGATTTTTGCACTTTATTTTATTGTATTTCAATCCAATTATATTTTAAAAATATTTCAGTTGAGTGGATGATAGAAAATTGCTATTATTGTTTTTTTCTTTGAAGTAAATTTAGCCCACTTTTGCTAAAATAGAAAATATAGGCTACTGATGGTGCCTTGAATACCGGTTTCTTTCATTTAATGTTCATGTTATGGGGATTTTTATATAAAGGAAATTTGTCTTTTGTGTCTGTTGAAAATTAAAGATTACTGACAGAGCCATAAGAAAATATTGCTTTATTTATCTGATCATATTGGAATATATTTGTTAGGTTTTCAGTAGGTTCAATTAGGTTCACTAGACTATATGCGTCATTTAAAATTTTTTCAATGAACATTCGAACAGTCCGGCCCTCGGCTTGTAGCTAAATTTTTTATTTGGCCCTCCGTCCATTTGACTTTGACACCCCTGGTCTAACCGGACCGACAAGTCTATCAGTTCATCCAGGCTAAGCGTAGTGTCCCGACAAGCCAGCTCTCTGCGGACGTCCTCTCTCAGGCAACACCTGTATCAGGGCCCTGTCGTTCCACCCTGCTCCAGCGGCCAAGGTCCGGAAATCCAGCGCAAAGTCCTGCGCGCTCCTCGTCCCCTGCCTGAGATGGAACAACCTCTCACCTGAACTCCGGGTAGTTGCCCCTCGCTGAGTCGGGCCCGTTCCATACAGCATTGGCCCACTCCAGGGCTCTACCCGTAAGGCAAGAGATGAGGACACTCACGCTCTCCTCTTCCGAGGGAGCCAGCCGAACGGTGGCCAGGTAGAGGTCTAGTTGGAGTAAGAATCCCTGGCACCCCGCCGCTGCTCCATCGTACTCCCTCGGAGGCGTAATGCGCAGAGCGCTGGGACCGGATTCCGATGCGGGAGATGGTAGAGTTGCTGGTGGGAGGGTAGGTGGGGTAGTAGGGAGACCACTCCTCTCCCAACGATCCATCCTCTCCATCATTTGATCCATTGCTGATCCTATGCGATGGAGGTTGGACGTGTGATGAAGGACTCTCTCCTCCATGGTGGGGAGAGGGGTGGTCGCTGCTCCTGCTGACTCCATCTCTGATGTTGCGGGCTTCTGTAACTCTCAATGAGTGAGTGTGTGTGGAGTCAGGCGCAGAGAGCAAAGGATAAAACACTCTGATTTATTTACCTAAGTTATGATAGGCTTTCTCTGTCATGATGATGGACAGAGTTTTATTCTTTACATTTATGTTGTTGAGTTACTTGTGTGAAAAACAATTAACAGCATTCAATTCTAATAAGGCGTGCAAAAGTTAACCCTTTGTCGATTTATAATGAAACAAATCACAGACAATAATTTTCAGCAGAGTACTCAAAATCATGTGTTTTATAGCATTAAAGGATGACTATTTATTTATAAAGGTATGTCCTGTTAGTATAATCTTGCCAGTGCTGATCTTTCCCTCCAGAATCCAGAAGGTCCGTGACATCAGCCTCTGTCTTTAGTACAACACAGAGTCAATAGCCGTCACTAATGGTCCACTGAGCAGCTTTTGTAATGCATTGATCACAGCACACAGGACTCAGTGTGGGAAACTCAGATCAGCTCTCTACTCACACTGACCAGTGGCCTCAAGACAGTGGACACATCTGCTACGTTTGAACTCCAGAATGCTTGACCTTATAACTACTAATACTGAGTTAAGAGAACCCCTGCTATTGATACTGATGACCCTTAAAATACTGAAAACCAAGGAACACATTATCCTGGTATCTATCCACTCACCTGTTAATGTTGTCTAAAATCTTATATATTTATAAACATTCTGACTGACTGAAAATATAAATATGTATCAATTTAAACAGGAATAAAAAATGTGATACTTTGTCACACATCATCATATTGTTAAATGTAACTACCGGTATGTGCGAAGTAAAACCATATTGTAGAGGCATTCATTAATATCAGAGGTCATATCCACGGTGAAAGAATAAAATGATCTAAATCAGTGATGAAGCGTGTGTAACCGGTGCTGTCCTGCACCGCTGTAGCTCTGCGTTGTGTGTGGTTGATTGAGACTATTGTAACGACGTTCTTCGTTTGTAGAAAGAGAGTCGGACCGAAATGCAGCGTGTTGGTTACTTATGGTTTTTAATGAAACAAATAACGATTACAAGAAAATACTGAGAAAAATACAAAACAACAAAACGGAACGTGAAACCTATTACAGCCTATCTGGTGAACACTACACAGAGACAGGAACAATCACCCACGAAATACACAGTGAAACCCCGGCTACCTAAATATGGTTCCCAATCAGAGACAACGAGAATCACCTGACTCTGATTGAGAACCGCCTCAGGCAGCCAAGCCTATACAACACCCCTACTCAGCCGCAATCCCAAATACTACAAACCCCAATACGAAAATACAATATATAAACCCATGTCACACCCTGGCCTGACCAAATATATAACGAAAACACCAAATACAATGACCAAGGCGTGACAACTATAGACGTGGACTTTGGAGATCAGGTCATTTTAATCAAGCAGAATTCTCTCTCTGCCTCCTGCATCTGCATCCATAAGGAAATAAAACATTTGCAGAACACATATGTTCCGCGTATCGTCGCCTCTTTCTCTCATAGTGCATCAAAATGATTTGAGCACGAACACGCAGGGCAAAACATAAGTACACACTCCCCTACTCCCAGGATGCAGGCATGCATAATAACAAATCAACATGCCATATTAATATATGAACCTGGTGAAATTCACACAGTACGTTAACAACTGTTACATGTGGATACAGAATACTACATTCAGCAATGTCCTTACAGGTGGAGATTAATAACACTGTTTGTTTAATTAGAGAATCTGTGTCAATCTCACACCTGTAAGGTGTAAGTTGTAATGTTGAGCGTGTGCTCTGTTAGTGTCATTGATGCCAACATCAGGCATCAGATCTAGGGGTCACCACTTTCCCAGATTCACACAGCGCTCTGTCAGTCACTCTCCATCACCCCCACCCCTCCACCTGTTCCCCTGAGACGTGACCATTGTCCTCCAGCAATAAGAACACTGAGCATGTGGCAGCTCCACACTCCTCACTGTCCTCCCAAGCTCTCCCATTGGCTACAGACTGTGAGAAACTCCAACAAGCCCAAGACCCACACATTCATATGCAGATTTGGGACAATATATAGGAGAGATGAAGCCAGTAGAGATCAGATTCTCTCTACACAGACCTCTATAGCACAGAGATCCAGCCATGGTACCTACAATCACTTCAACTATGATCTACCCTAAGGAGCACCTGACTCTGACAAACAAGGTAAATTGAAGATTCAAATTCAATTACATGTATTCTATTGTATTGATTGATTGTTAATCTGTTTCAATAATGTCATACACAAGAATAATCTTATTAATGATTCCTCTTCTCTTCCTGCAGCTAAGAAAGCCAGTGGTGGAGAAGTTACGCAGAGATCGTATCAACAACAGCATTGAGCAGCTCAAGTCTCTCCTGGTTCCGGAGATCCTCAACCAGCAGTCCGACTCCAAGCTGGACAAAGCCGACATCCTGGAGATGACAGTTTGCTTCCTGAGACGACAGCAACAGAACCAGCCAGTGAGCTCCTCCTCCTGCTCAGCACCTGTCAATCAGGGTTACTTCAGGTGTGTCCAAGAGATTGTTCACTTCCTTTCTAAAGATGAGCAGAAGTCACAGTCCCAGAGAAGACTGCTGCGACACTTCCAGAGCCTGCAGCCATCCACTGATAAGAACAGGAGGGAGATTGACGGTCCTCAGCTGAGCTCCCCAGCCCAGTACAGCATCAGCAAAGAGAAGAGTCCAGTCAACATCGCCCCCTGGAGGCCCTGGTAGAGACCTACAGATTGGAGCTCCACTCAGACAAACACAACGGATGGACCATGTTGGTCTAAGATTAATTTCATGGACAGTAATGAGTATAATAAAATATATTCTTCATCTTCTGCTTATGCAGGAGTTTTTCAAGTCTTGCTGTGAGACGTTTAATTAAAGTTGTACTGAACAAGTTAACGTTCTCTGAGAAAATGATCAAATTGATAATTTAAATAACGTTAATGTTTTATGAAACGTGTTGATTATATTAATCTTGTTTTTATATTCATGATCAACAATAACTTTAACGCTCCTCCATGAGAACTTTTAACCCACAATAGATATTATATAATCAGTCTGTTTGTGATTATCTATGACTGATCTGTTTGAAGTTCAAAATGTATAAGACAAAAACTCATTGCCACTACATTTGTGGAGTGATATAGTCATATTGACATTGTATTGAGCATCTTCTGTGAAGCATGTATCAATTATATATTTGATATTGAACAACTTGAGCTACAGCATCAATGTTCCTCCGTGAGGATTATTTACCCAAACTGGGTATTATACCTGTTATCATCACTCTGTGATTAACAATATTTGTTTTGTTTAAAGATCGAACTTCATTTGTGAAATTATCGATCATTTTATTTGAATAATAATTTTATTTCAAATGTGATTTAAAAAAAAATCTAATTGAAAAACATGATTATTTTGAACAATTATTTTGTCTTTAATAAAGACAGTAACTTTGTATCCTATACTCTAATAGAGTATCATATCTTGGAGTTTTGTTCAAGTTCTTGTTGTGATGTTTAATCACTGTATTTCTCTTGAAATATTTACCTTAAATTAAGGTATTCAATGATGTGACTCATTGAGTCAGTCTGAATAAATAAACAAATCATCAAATGAAATATTTTTGTCTGTTGCTTCATTATTTTCTTGACCAAGACAATGCTCCAACAACATTGCATTATTAAATTACTGATTTATGAAACTCCACATATATTAAGTGGCTGATTCAAATACAATAACAATGATGACCCAAGACTATGCAGAAATGATATTGTCTGCATTGGAATGCAACACTCAATTGAATCAATACATTCATTTTGATCTCCAGGTGCTTCATTCAAAATCTACAGAGTAATATCAAAGTTAAGAGACATTTCTAGTCAAACATGTTTATTTTACTGTCATTGTTTTTATATAAAACATAACAGTCATTTCATATCTTGTTGTAGTAAAGGTGTAATGAACTATAGAGATGTAAGTGATCATCATTCTGACTTCCTTAGGAAACATGACATGTTTTTTATTGATGCACCTGTTTTAAATAAATGTATTTTCATTGTTTCAGAATGTGATCAATTATTTTAGTTTAGTCATAATATATCAGTGATTCCAGGTGTTGGACAAAATTAGTACTGTCATCTTAATGCTTTAAATGTTTAGAGCAGCTGTGCCCCTCTGATGTGTAATAAGACACACTTCTATTGTTCCTCTATTGAAAGCAGTGAATGGAGAGAATGTGGGAAACCGAGGAGAATTCACTTACAGGGCCCCTTCAGGACAATAGACTGGGACCTCGACCCTGGACTGTCAGAGGTTAGAGTGGGGGTGTAACGGTTCTCGTTTGGTGAAGGAGAGTCGGACCAAAATGCAGCGTGGTATTTTTGAGACATGTTTAATGAGGAATGAAAAAACAAACGATACAAAAAAAACAAACGGCACGTGAAAACCTATACAGCCTATCTGGTGACAACAAACACAGAGACCGGAATAATCACCCACGAAATACTCAAAGAATATAGCTGCCTAAATATGGTTCCCAATCAGAGACAATGATAATCACCTGACTCTGATTGAGAACCGCCTCAGGCAGCCATAGACTATGCTAGACACCCCCAAGACAAAACACACCACAATAAACCCATGTCACACCCTGGCCTGACCAAATAAATGAAGACAAACACAATATAATAAGACCAGGGCGTGACAGGGGGACTGTGTCTCTATGGGAAATCAATGGATATATTTCTGATAATCCCACAACATCTTTTTGCATTTTGAAAGCACTTTTAGGCAGTACTTACCCCTTCTTCAAAATTAATGCAGTTATTAATGATGTTTTTATTCTGATTTTATGTGGGAATGGTTGAAAACATTACATTTCTTTGTATAAACAGAGAATTGATTTTCTGTAACAGTGAATCTTTATCTGTTGCTTAGGATACATATATGTGTATTGAGCTTCACCCCCCAAGGGATTGATAGGAGCTGCTTGTGTAGAGACGAATTAGCATTTAACAAGGCACAGTTGTGTTGTTTGGTGGAAGCTCTCTCAATGGGAAAAGTGTGGGAAAGCTCTGGAGAGCAGAGTCACAGTTTAGTGTCCTCATCAGTCCCACCAGCACCAGTGATTCTCTATGGTGAATAGGCACACTTCTATTGTTCAGGGGGTAGAATGGGTGGGAAGGGGTATTTTGGGTTATTTCTTACTCTTTCTTAGGAGGGAAATACGATAATTATTACATTTAAAACACTGATTTATTTACCTAAGTTATGATAGGCTTTCTCTGTCATGATGATGGACAGAGTTTTTTTCTTTACATTTATGTTGTTGAGTTATTTGTGTGAAAAACAATTAACAGCATTCAATTCTAATAAGGCGTGCAAAAGTTAACCCTTTGTTGATTTATAATGAAACAAATCACAGACAATAATTTTCAGCAGAGTACTCAAAATCATGTGTCATTAAAGGATGACTATTTATTTATAATGGTATGTCCTGTTAGTATAATCTTGCCAGTGCTGATCTTTCCCTCCAGAATGCAGAAGGTCCGTGACATCAGCCTCTGTCTTTAGTACAACACAGAGTCAATAGCCGTCACTAATGGTCCACTGAGCAGCTTTTGTAATGCATTGATCACAGCACACAGGACTCAGTGTGGGAAACTCAGATCAGCTCTCTACTCACACTGACCAGTGGCCTCAAGACAGTGGACACATCTGCTACGTTTGAACTCCAGAATGCTTGACCTTATAACTACTAATACTGAGTTAAGAGAACCCTTGCTATTGATACTGATGACCCTTAAAATACTGAAAACCAAGGAACACATTATCCTGGTATCTATCCACTCACCTGTTAATGTTGTCTAAAATCTTATATATTCGTAAACATTCTGACTGACTGAAAATATAAATATGTATCAATTTAAACAGGAATAAAAAATGTGATACTTTGTCACACATCATCATATTGTTAAATGTAACTACCGGTATGTGCGAAGTAAAACCATATTGTAGAGGCATTCATTAATATCAGAGGTCATATCCACGGTGAAAGAATAAAATGATCTAAATCAGTGATGAAGCGTGTGTAACCGGTGCTGTCCTACACCGCTGTAGCTCTGCGTTGTGTGTGGTTGATTGAGACTATTGTAACGACGTTCTTCGTTTGTAGAAAGAGAGTCGGACCGAAATGCAGCGTGTTGGTTACTCATGTTTTTTAATGAAACAAATAACGATTACAAGAAAATACTGAGAAAAATACAAAACAACAAAACGGAACGTGAAACCTATTACAGCCTATCTGGTGAACACTACACAGAGACAGGAACAATCACCCACGAAATACACAGTGAAACCCCGGCTACCTAAATACGGTTCCCAATCAGAGACAACGAGAATCACCTGACTCTGATTGAGAACCGCCTCAGGCAGCCAAGCCTATACAACACCCCTACTCAGCCGCAATCCCAAATACTACAAACCCCAATACGAAAATACAATATATAAACCCATGTCACACCCCGACCTAACCAAATATATAACGAAAACACAAAATACAATGACCAAGGCGTGACAACTATAGACGTGGACTTTGGAGATCAGGTCGTTTTAATCAAGCAGAATTCTCTCTCTGCCTCCTGCATCTGCATCCATAAGGAAATAAAACATTTGCAGAACACATATGTTCCACGTATCGTCGCCTCTTTCTCTCATAGTGCATCAAAATGATTTGAGCACGAACACGCAGGGCAAAACATAAGTACACACTCCCCTACTCCCAGGATGCAGGCATGCATAATAACAAATCAACATGCCATATTAATATATGAACCTGGTGAAATTCACACAGTACGTTAACAACTGTTACACGTGGATACAGAATACTACATTCAGCAATGTCCTTATAGGTGGAGATTAATAACACTGTTTGTTTAATTAGAGAATCTGTGTCAATCTCACACCTGTAAGGTGTAAATTGTAATGTTGAGCGTGTGCTCTGTTAGTGTCATTGATGCCAACATCAGGCATCAGATCTAGGGGTCACCACTTTCCCAGATTCACACAGCGCTCTGTCAGTCACTCTCCATCACCCCCACCCCTCCACCTGTTCCCCTGAGACGTGACCATTGTCCTCCAGCAATAAGAACACTGAGCATGTGGCAGCTCCACACTCCTCACTGTCCTCCCAAGCTCTCCCATTGGCTACAGACTGTGAGAAACTCCAACAAGCCCAAGACCCACACATTCATATGCAGATTTGGGACAATATATAGGAGAGATGAAGCCAGTAGAGATCAGATTCTCTCTACACAGACCTCTACAGCACAGAGATCCAGCCATGGTACCTACAATCACTTCAACTATGATCTACCCTAAGGAGCACCTGACTCTGACAAACAAGGTAAATTGAAGATTCAAATTCAATTACATGTATTCTATTGTATTGATTGATTGTTAATCTGTTTCAATAATGTCATACACAAGAATAATCTTATTAATGATTCCTCTTCTCTTCCTGCAGCTAAGAAAGCCAGTGGTGGAGAAGTTACGCAGAGATCGTATCAACAACAGCATTGAGCAGCTCAAGTCTCTCCTGGTTCCGGAGATCCTCAACCAGCAGTCCGACTCCAAGCTGGACAAAGCCGACATCCTGGAGATGACAGTTTGCTTCCTGAGACGACAGCAACAGAACCAGCCAGTGAGCTCCTCCTCCTGCTCAGCACCTGTCAATCAGGGTTACTTCAGGTGTGTCCAAGAGATTGTTCACTTCCTTTCTAAAGATGAGCAGAAGTCACAGTCCCAGAGAAGACTGCTGCGACACTTCCAGAGCCTGCAGCCATCCACTGATAAGAACAGGAGGGAGATTGACGGTCCTCAGCTGAGCTCCCCAGCCCAGTACAGCATCAGCAAAGAGAAGAGTCCAGTCAATATCGCCCCCTGGAGGCCCTGGTAGAGACCTACAGATTGGAGCTCCACTCAGACAAACACAACGGATGGACCATGTTGGTCTAAGATTAATTTCATGGACAGTAATGAGTATAATAAAATATATTCTTCATCTTCTGCTTATGCAGGAGTTTTTTAAGTCTTGCTGTGAGACGTTTAATTAAAGTTGTACTGAACAAGTTAACGTTCTCTGAGAAAATGATCAAATTGATAATTTAAATAACATTAATGTTTTGTGAAACATGTTGATTATATTAATCTTGTTTTTATATTCATGATCAACAATAACTTTAATGCTCCTCCGTGAGAACTTTTAACCCACAATAGATATTATATAATCAGTCTGTTTGTGATTATCTATGACTGATCTGTTTGAAGTTCAAAATGTATAAGACAAAAACTCATTGCCACTACATTTGTGGAGTGATATAGTCATATTGACATTGTATTGAGCATCTTCTGTGAAGCATGTATCAATTATATATTTGATATTGAACAACTTGAGCTACAGCATCAATGTTCCTCCGTGAGGATTATTTACCCAAACTGGGTATTACACCTGTTATCATCACTCTGTGATTAACAATATTTGTTTTGTTTAAAGATCGAACTTCATTTGTGAAATTATCGATCATTTTATTTGAATAATAATTTTATTTCAAATGTGATTTAAAAAAAAAATCTAATTGAAAAACATGATTATTTTGAACAATTATTTAATAAAGACAGTAACTTTGTATCCTATACTCTAATAGAGTATCATATCTTGGAGTTTTGTTCAAGTTCTTGTTGTGATGTTTAATCACTGTATTTCTCTTGAAATATTTACCTTAAATTAAGGTATTCAATGATGTGACTCATTGAGTCAGTCTGAATAAATAAACAAATCATCAAATGAAATATTTTTGTCTGTTGCTTCATTATTTTCTTGACCAAGACAATGCTCCAACAACATTGCATTATTAAATTACTGATTTATGAAACTCCACATATATTAAGTGGCTGATTCAAATACAATAACAATGATGACCCAAGACTATGCAGAAATGATATTGACTGTATTGGAATGCAACACTCAATTGAATCAATACATTCATTTTGATCTCAAGGTGCTTCATTCAAAATCTACAGAGTAATATCAAAGTTAAGAGACATTTCTAGTCAAACATGTTTATTTTACTGTCATTGTTTTTATATAAAACACAACAGTCATTTCATATCTTGTTGTAGTAAAGGTGTAATGAACTATAGAGATGTAAGTGATCATCATTCTGACTTCCTTAGGAAACATGACATGTTTTTTATTGATGCACCTGTTTTAAATAAATGTATTTTCAGTGTTTCAGAATGTGATCAATTATTTTAGTTTAGTCATAATATATCAGTGATTCCAGGTGTTGGACAAAATTAGTACTGTCATCTTAATGCTTTAAATGTTTAGAGCAGCTGTGCCCCTCTGATGTGTAATAAGACACACTTCTATTGTTCCTCTATTGAAAGCAGTGAATGGAGAGAATGTGGGAAACCGAGGAGAATTCACTCACAGGGCCCCTTCAGGACAATAGACTGGGACCTCGACCCTGGACTGTCAGAGGTTAGAGTGGGGGTGTAACGGTTCTCGTTTGGTGAAGGAGAGTCGGACCAAAATGCAGCGTGGTATTTTTGAGACATGTTTAATGAGGAATGAAAAAACAAACTATACAAAAACAACAAACGGCACGTGAAAACCTATACAGCCTATCTGGTGACAACAAACACAGAGACAGGAATAATCACCCATGAAATACTCAAAGAATATGGCTGCCTAAATATGGTTCCCAATCAGAGACAACGATAATCACCTGACTCTGATTGAGAACCGCCTCAGGCAGCCATAGACTATGCTAGACACCCCCAAGACAAAACACACCACAATAAACCCATGTCACACCCTGGCCTGACCAAATAAATGAAGACAAACACAATATAATAAGACCAGGGCATGACAGGGGGACTGTGTCTCTATGGGAAATCAATGGATATATTTCTGATAATCCCACAACATCTTTTTGCATTTTGAAAGCACTTTTAGGCAGTACTTACCCCTTCTTCAAAATTAATGCAGTTATTAATGATGTTTTTATTCTGATTTTATGTGGGAATGGTTGAAAACATTACATTTCTTTGTATAAACAGAGAATTGATTTTCTGTAACAGTGAATCTTTATCTGTTGCTTAGGATACATATATGTGTATTGAGCTCCACCCCCCAAGGGATTGATAGGAGCTGCTTGTGTAGAGACGAATTAGCATTTAACAAGGCACAGTTGTGTTGTTTGGTGGAAGCTCTCTCAATGGGAAAAGTGTGGGAAAGCTCTGGAGAGCAGAGTCACAGTTTAGTGTCCTCATCAGTCCCACCAGCACCAGTGATTCTCTATGGTGAATAGGCACACTTCTATTGTTCAGGGGGTAGAATGGGTGGGAAGGGGTATTTTGGGTTATTTCTTACTCTTTCTTAGGAGGGAAATACTATAATTATTACATTTAAAACACTGATTTATTTACCTAAGTTATGATAGGCTTTCTCTGTCATGATGATGGACAGAGTTTTATTCTTTACATTTATGTTGTTGAGTTATTTGTGTGAAAAACAATTAACAGCATTCAATTCTAATAAGGCGTGCAAAAGTTAACCCTTCGTCGATTTATAATGAAACAAATCACAGACAATAATTTTCAGCAGAGTACACAATATCATGTGTTTTATAGCATTAAAGGATGACTATTTATTTATAAAGGTATGTCCTGTTAGTATAATCTTGCCAGTGCTGATCTTTCCCTCCAGAATCCAGAAGGTCCGTGACATCAGCCTCTGTCTTTAGTACAACACAGAGTCAATAGCCGTCACTAATGGTCCACTGAGCAGCTTTTGTAATGCATTGATCACAGCACACAGGACTCAGTGTGGGAAACTCAGATCAGCTCTCTACTCACACTGACCAGTGGCCTCAAGACAGTGGACACATCTGCTACGTTTGAACTCCAGAATGCTTGACTTTATAACTACTAATACTGAGTTAAGAGAACCCCTGCTATTGATACTGATGACCCTTAAAATACTGAAAACCAAGGAACACATTATCCTGGTATCTATCCACTCACCTGTTAATGTTGTCTAAAATCTTATATATTTGTAAACATTCTGACTGACTGAAAATATAAATATGTATCAATTTAAACAGGAATAAAAAATGTGATACTTTGTCACACATCATCATATTGTTAAATGTAACTACCGGTATGTGCGAAGTAAAACCATATTGTAGAGGCATTCATTAATATCAGAGGTCATATCCACGGTGAAAGAATAAAATTATCTAAATCAGTGATGAAGCGTGTGTAACCGGTGCTGTCCTGCACCGCTGTAGCTCTGCGTTGTGTGTGGTTGATTGAGACTATTGTAACGACGTTCTTCGTTTGTAGAAAGAGAGTCGGACCAAAATGCAGCGTGTTGGTTACTCATGTTTTTTAATGAAACAAATAACGATTACAAGAAAATACTGAGAAAAATACAAAACAACAAAACGGAACGTGAAACCTATTACAGCCTATCTGGTGAACACTACACAGAGACAGGAACAATCACCCACGAAATACACAGTGAAACCCCGGCTACCTAAATATGGTTCCCAATCAGAGACAACGAGAATCACCTGACTCTGATTGAGAACCGCCTCAGGCAGCCAAGCCTATACAACACCCCTACTCAGCCGCAATCCCAAATACTACAAACCCCAATACGAAAATACAATATATAAACCCATGTCACACCCTGGCCTGACCAAATATATAATGAAAACACCAAATACAATGACCAAGGCGTGACAACTATAGACGTGGACTTTGGAGATCAGGTCGTTTTAATCAAGCAGAATTCTCTCTCTGCCTCCTGCATCTGCATCCATAAGGAAATAAAACATTTGCAGAACACATATGTTCCGCGTATCGTCGCCTCTTTCTCTCATAGTGCATCAAAATGATTTGAGCACGAACACGCAGGGCAAAACATAAGTACACACTCCCCTACTCCCAGGATGCAGGCATGCATAATAACAAATCAACATGCCATATTAATATATGAACCTGGTGAAATTCACACAGTACGTTAACAACTGTTACACGTGGATACAGAATACTACATTCAGCAATGTCCTTACAGGTGGAGATTAATAACACTGTTTGTTTAATTAGAGAATCTGTGTCAATCTCACACCTGTAAGGTGTAAGTTGTAATGTTGAGCGTGTGCTCTGTTAGTGTCATTGATGCCAACATCAGGCATCAGATCTAGGGGTCACCACTTTCCCAGATTCACACAGCGCTCTGTCAGTCACTCTCCATCACCCCCACCCCTCCACCTGTTCCCCTGAGACGTGACCATTGTCCTCCAGCAATAAGAACACTGAGCATGTGGCAGCTCCACACTCCTCACTGTCCTCCCAAGCTCTCCCATTGGCTACAGACTGTGAGAAACTCCAACAAGCCCAAGACCCACACATTCATATGCAGATTTGGGACAATATATAGGAGAGATGAAGCCAGTAGAGATCAGATTCTCTCTACACAGACCTCTATAGCACAGAGATCCAGCCATGGTACCTACAATCACTTCAACTATGATCTACCCTAAGGAGCACCTGACTCTGACAAACAAGGTAAATTGAAGATTCAAATTCAATTACATGTATTCTATTGTATTGATTGATTGTTAATCTGTTTCAATAATGTCATACACAAGAATAATCTTATTAATGATTCCTCTTCTCTTCCTGCAGCTAAGAAAGCCAGTGGTGGAGAAGTTACGCAGAGATCGTATCAACAACAGCATTGAGCAGCTCAAGTCTCTCCTGGTTCCGGAGATCCTCAACCAGCAGTCCGACTCCAAGCTGGACAAAGCCGACATCCTGGAGATGACAGTTTGCTTCCTGAGACGACAGCAACAGAACCAGCCAGTGAGCTCCTCCTCCTGCTCAGCACCTGTCAATCAGGGTTACTTCAGGTGTGTCCAAGAGATTGTTCACTTCCTTTCTAAAGATGAGCAGAAGTCACAGTCCCAGAGAAGACTGCTGCGACACTTCCAGAGCCTGCAGCCATCCACTGATAAGAACAGGAGGGAGATTGACGGTCCTCAGCTGAGCTCCCCAGCCCAGTACAGCATCAGCAAAGAGAAGAGTCCAGTCAACATCGCCCCCTGGAGGCCCTGGTAGAGACCTACAGATTGGAGCTCCACTCTGACAAACACAACGGATGGACCATGTTGGTCTAAGATTAATTTCATGGACAGTAATGAGTATAATAAAATATATTCTTCATCTTCTGCTTATGCAGGAGTTTTTCAAGTCTTGCTGTGAGACGTTTAATTAAAGTTGTACTGAACAAGTTAACGTTCTCTGAGAAAATGATCAAATTGATAATTTAAATAACGTTAATGTTTTATGAAACGTGTTGATTATATTAATCTTGTTTTTATATTCATGATCAACAATAACTTTAACGCTCCTCCATGAGAACTTTTAACCCACAATAGATATTATATAATCAGTCTGTTTGTGATTATCTATGACTGATCTGTTTGAAGTTCAAAATATATAAGACAAAAACTCATTGCCACTACATTTGTGTAGTGATATAGTCATATTGACATTGTATTGAGCATCTTCTGTGAAGCTTGTATCAGTTATATATTTGATATTGATCAACTTGAGCTACAGCATCAATGTTCCTCCGTGAGGATTATTTACCCAAACTGGGTATTATACCTGTTATCATCACTCTGTGATTAACAATATTTGTTTTGTTTAAAGATCGAACTTCATTTGTGAAATTATCGATCATTTTATTTGAATAATAATTTTATTTCAAATGTGATTTAAAAAAAAATCTAATTGAAAAACATGATTATTTTGAACAATTATTTTGTCTTTAATAAAGACAGTAACTTTGTATCCTATACTCTAATAGAGTATCATATCTTGGAGTTTTGTTCAAGTTCTTGTTGTGATGTTTAATCACTGTATTTTTCTTGAAATATTTACCTTAAATTAAGGTATTCAATGATGTGACTCATTGAGTCAGTCTGAATAAATAAACAAATCATCAAATGAAATATTTTTGTCTGTTGCTTCATTATTTTCTTGACCAAGACAATGCTCCAACAACATTGCATTATTAAATTACTGATTTATGAAACTCCACATATATTAAGTGGCTGATTCAAATACAATAACAATGATGACCCAAGACTATGCAGAAATGATATTGTCTGCATTGGAATGCAACACTCAATTGAATCAATACATTCATTTTGATCTCCAGGTGCTTCATTCAAAATCTACAGAGTAATATCAAAGTTAAGAGACATTTCTAGTCAAACATGTTTATTTTACTGTCATTGTTTTTATATAAAACATAACAGTCATTTCATATCTTGTTGTAGTAAAGGTGTAATGAACTATAGAGATGTAAGTGATCATCATTCTGACTTCCTTAGGAAACATGACATGTTTTTTATTGATGCACCTGTTTTAAATAAATGTATTTTCAGTGTTTCAGAATGTGATCAATTATTTTAGTTTAGTCATAATATATCAGTGATTCCAGGTGTTGGACAAAATTAGTACTGTCATCTTAATGCTTTAAATGTTTAGAGCAGCTGTGCCCCTCTGATGTGTAATAAGACACACTTCTATTGTTCCTCTATTGAAAGCAGTGAATGGAGAGAATGTGGGAAACCGAGGAGAATTCACTTACAGGGCCCCTTCAGGACAATAGACTGGGACCTCGACCCTGGACTGTCAGAGGTTAGAGTGGGGGTGTAACGGTTCTCGTTTGGTGAAGGAGAGTCGGACCAAAATGCAGCGTGGTATTTTTGAGACATGTTTAATGAGGAATGAAAAAACAAACGATACAAAAAAAACAAACGGCACGTGAAAACCTATACAGCCTATCTGGTGACAACAAACACAGAGACCGGAATAATCACCCACGAAATACTCAAAGAATATAGCTGCCTAAATATGGTTCCCAATCAGAGACAATGATAATCACCTGACTCTGATTGAGAACCGCCTCAGGCAGCCATAGACTATGCTAGACACCCCCAAGACAAAACACACCACAATAAACCCATGTCACACCCTGGCCTGACCAAATAAATGAAGACAAACACAATATAATAAGACCAGGGCGTGACAGGGGACTGTGTCTCTATGGGAAATCAATGGATATATTTCTGATAATCCCACAACATCTTTTTGCATTTTGAAAGCACTTTTAGGCAGTACTTACCCCTTCTTCAAAATTAATGCAGTTATTAATGATGTTTTTATTCTGATTTTATGTGGGAATGGTTGAAAACATTACATTTCTTTGTATAAACAGAGAATTGATTTTCTGTAACAGTGAATCTTTATCTGTTGCTTAGGATACATATATGTGTATTGAGCTTCACCCCCCAAGGGATTGATAGGAGCTGCTTGTGTAGAGACGAATTAGCATTTAACAAGGCACAGTTGTGTTGTTTGGTGGAAGCTCTCTCAATGGGAAAAGTGTGGGAAAGCTCTGGAGAGCAGAGTCACAGTTTAGTGTCCTCATCAGTCCCACCAGCACCAGTGATTCTCTATGGTGAATAGGCACACTTCTATTGTTCAGGGGGTAGAATGGGTGGGAAGGGGTATTTTGGGTTATTTCTTACTCTTTCTTAGGAGGGAAATACGATAATTATTACATTTAAAACACTGATTTATTTACCTAAGTTATGATAGGCTTTCTCTGTCATGATGATGGACAGAGTTTTTTTCTTTACATTTATGTTGTTGAGTTATTTGTGTGAAAAACAATTAACAGCATTCAATTCTAATAAGGCGTGCAAAAGTTAACCCTTTGTTGATTTATAATGAAACAAATCACAGACAATAATTTTCAGCAGAGTACTCAAAATCATGTGTCATTAAAGGATGACTATTTATTTATAATGGTATGTCCTGTTAGTATAATCTTGCCAGTGCTGATCTTTCCCTCCAGAATCCAGAAGGTCCGTGACATCAGCCTCTGTCTTTAGTACAACACAGAGTCAATAGCCGTCACTAATGGTCCACTGAGCAGCTTTTGTAATGCATTGATCACAGCACACAGGACTCAGTGTGGGAAACTCAGATCAGCTCTCTACTCACACTGACCAGTGGCCTCAAGACAGAGGACACATCTGCTACGTTTGAACTCCAGAATGCTTGACTTTATAACTACTAATACTGAGTTAAGAGAACCCCTGCTATTGATACTGATGACCCTTAAAATACTGAAAACCAAGGAACACATTATCCTGGTATCTATCCACTCACCTGTTAATGTTGTCTAAAATCTTATATATTCGTAAACATTCTGACTGACTGAAAATATAAATGTGTATGAATTTAAACAGGAATAAAAAATGTGCTACTTTGTCACACATCATCATATTGTTAAATGTAACTACCGGTATGTGCGAAGTAAAACCATATTGTAGAGGCATTCATTAATATCAGAGGTCATATCCACGGTGAAAGAATAAAATTATCTAAATCAGTGATGAAGCGTGTGTAACCGGTGCTGTCCTGCGCTGCTGTAGCTCTGCGTTGTGTGTGGTTGATTGAGGCTATAGACGTGGACTTTGGAGATCAGGTCGTTTTAATGAAGCAGAATTCTCTCTCTGCCTCCTGCATCTGCATCCATAAGGAAATAAAACATTTGCAGAACACATATGTTCCGCGTATCATCGCCTCTTTCTCTCATAGTGCATCAAAATGATTTGAGCACGAACACGCAGGGCAAAACATAAGTACACACTCCCCTACTCCCAGGATGCAGGCATGCATAATAACAAATCAACATGCCATATTAATATATGAACCTGGTGAAATTCACACAGTACGTTAACAACTGTTACACGTGGATACAGAATACTACATTCAGCAATGTCCTTATAGGTGGAGATTAATAACACTGTTTGTTTAATTAGAGAATCTGTGTCAATCTCACACCTGTAAGGTGTAAGTTGTAATGTTGTGCTCTGTTAGTGTCATTGATCCCAACATCAGGCAGATCTAGGGGTCACCACTTTCCCAGACTCACACAGCGCTCTGTCAGTCACTCTCCATCACCCCCACCCCTCCATCTGTTCCCCTGAGACGCGACCATTGTCCTCCAGCAATAAGAACACTGAGCATGTGGCAGCTCCACACTCCTCACTGTCCTCCCAAGCTCTCCCATTGGCTACAGACTGTGAGAAACTCCAACAAGCCCAAGACCCACATATTCATATGCAGATTTGGGACAATATATAGGAGAGATGAAGCCAGTAGAGATCAGATTCTCTCTACACAGACCTCTACAGCACAGAGATCCAGCCATGGTACCTACAATCACTTCAACTATGATCTACTCTAAGGAGCACCTGACTCTGACAAACAAGGTAAATTGAAGATTCAAATTCAATGACATTTATTCAATTGTATTCAATTGTATTGTATTGATTGGTTTCCTTTTTGTTTCAATAATGTCACACACCAGAATTTAGGTAATGAATCACTCCTTTTCTCTTCTTGCAGCTAAGAAAGTCATTGGAGAAGTTATACAGAGACCGTATCAACAACAGCATTTAGGTAATTAATCACTAATTTTCTCTTCTTGCAGCTAAGAAAGCCATTGGATAAGTTACACAGAGATCGTATCAACAACAGCATTTAGCAATTCAGGTCTTTTCTGGTTCCAGAGATCCTCAATCAGCAGCCCGACTCCAAGATGGACAATTTCAACATCCTGGAGATTACAGTTTGCTTCCTGAGATGACAGCAACAGGACCAGCCAATCAGGAGGATTTCCTCCTCCTGCTCAGCACCTGTCAATCAGGGTTACTCCAAGTGTGTCCAATCGATTGTTCACTTCCTGTCTAAAGATGAGGTGAAGACACAGTTCCAGAGAAGCCTGCTGAGCCACTTCCAGAGCCTGCAGCCACCCTTTGATAAGAACAGGAGGGAGAGTGACCTGCCTCATCCTCCCAGCCCAGCATCTGCAAATATTAGAGTCCCGTCAACATTGCCCTCTGGAGGCCTTGTTTGAGACCTACAGACTGGAGCTCCACTCAGACAACCACAATGGACAATTGGCATCTATTTTTAATGTGGGGATAATAAGAATTCCCGTTTTGCTGTTGCAGGATGTTTAAAAAGTCTTGCTGTGATTGAGAATTTTACTTCAGTTGTGCTGAAGTAGAAGCATTTTCCTGAGAAAATGATCTGATCTGCAAAAGCTACATTTTTGTAGTGTTAAAATTAAATCATAATAATTTATGTTTCATGAAAAATATGTTGATTATGTTGATCACGTGTTCATTCATGGGCAACATCAGTTGCAATGGTTCTCTTAGAGGACTTCCAACCCAAATGGGTGTTATATAATCAATATATTTTTGATTTCTTTGATTGATCTGTTTTGAAGTTCAAACTCTATAAGATACAAACGTATTGCCTCTACATTTGTGTAGTGATATAGTCATATTGTATTGAGCATCTATCAGTTATATATTTGACATTGATGAACTTGAGCTACGGCGCCAACGTCCCTCCATGAGGATTACTTAACAAAATCACTCTGTGACGAACAGTATTTGATCTGTTTTAAGATCAGTCTTTACATGTGAAAATGTTGCTTACATTACCTGAACAACACATTTTTCTCATTCTAAAACACTTGTTTATTCTTCGAGCCTGTTAGACTTTACATGCACTCGTATCCAGAGCAATTTTCAGTAGTGAAGACATATATTTTCATACGGTGCCCCAATGGGGATTAAACCCATTATCACTGGAGTTTCAAGCACCATGCTCTACCAAGTGAGCTAAGCCAAACAAGTGGAGCACCAGTATCTTTTGGAAATGTATCAAAGTTGCAGTTGTGATGTTCACTTACATTATTTGCGCCTTAAGGTGTTCTCTACAAAGTGATTAATCGAGTCAATTTAAATAAATTGAAAATATATCAAATGAATTATTTTGCTTTTCCCTATCATTGCTATGCTAACATTTCTTCTCAACATGTCAAATACTTCAAATGTTACATTTTGGTCTAAGATGAATGTATTAAGCAGTAATTTAGACGGTGTGAAGATATATCCTTCATCAGAATGTGCAAGGGATTTGTGATGTTATTTAAAGTACTATCTCATAATGTGTAGTCCTACCTGAAATATAACTACACCGTACCATCACAATTACCACGTATGCTGTGGTAACATAATATGTGACGTTAGTGAAAGTGAATGCCACTTGAGACATTGTTTTTAAACATTCAAATGAAGCTGTGTTCTTACATCTCCATTTACACTGGTGTGGGCACAAAAAAACAACAACTTTTTTTCTCAAGAACTAGTGCCATTTAAAGAACAAATTGTTTCGTAACTGATCTTGAGCAATGAGATAAAACCAAAACATGGCTGCTACTTGTTGTTGGACGTGGGCAGAAAACAATAATTTTGTGAGTTAAAAGTAACCAAAATGATTAGCACAAGGCACGATGTTGAAACAATATGTACCAGGCCTTTACATGTACATTTGGAAGTCGGAGATTCCTGTAAATAAGATACAAGAAAAGAAGAAAAGAAAATCGAGAGCAATAAGCTTCATTTGATGATTTACTCAAATGTACACCTGGATTCAATGAATGATCTTAATTTAAGGTAAACATTTCAAGACGAATAAAGTGATTAAACATCACGACAAAAACATATTACTGCCCTGTCGGAGCTAGAAGCAGAAGCATTTCCCTACATCCACAATAACATCCGCTAAACACATGTATGTGACCAATAAAATGTGATTTGATTTGATATCACTACACAAATGTTGTCGGTTATAGACAATCACAAACAGATTCGTTATATAACACCCATTTTAGGTTAAAAGTCCTCAAGGAGGATCGTTAAACCTATTGTTGATTATGAATAAACACATGATCAACATAATCAACACGTTTCCCAAGATTGCGACTTTAATTATAGCGTTTCAAAAATGTCGTTTTCATAGATCAAATTGTTTTTCTTAGAAACGTATCTTCTCCATCTTTTGTTTTTGCAGGAGGTTTTCAAAGTCTTGCTGTGACTGAGACTATTCATTTCAGTTGTGCTGAAGATATCTTCCTGTTCTCATTGCTGTCCTTGACATTTATGTCAGACCAACATGGCCAGTTGTGTTTGTCTTAGTAGGGCTCCTGTCTGTAGGTCTCTACTAGGGCCCCTAGAGGGCGCTATTGACTGGACTCCTCTCTATGCTGATGCTCTGCTGGGCTGTTTCCATAGTTCTGAAAAAAGGCTTTATGAAGTGAGATGGATATTTTGGTCATAAGCTTTCTGGGATAATGAGTAATCATCAAAGCAACCGAAACTGGTTTGTGGATTGTGGATATTTCCAGGAAGGAAATATTTCTTGCCATCGATTAAAGGTTATGAAATGTCTAATTATCATTTTTTAATTGCAATGCTAAAAATCACCAGTAGACTGCAATCTTACAACATCTGTCCGTAATTTCTGAGCCAACCTCCAAATCAAGTCCATCTCTAGTGTCCGGAGAACAATTTGTAAAACAATTAAACCATTAAGTGTAGGTACTCTTAATCACACACGATTGCTTTAGCCTAATAGATAATAGAATACATTATTTGTAAATATTGATATTGACTTTCTTGCTACCTCACTAATGCGTCCACCTGGTACATCAGCACATTTAAGGGCTGATGGTCTTGGTGACAATGGTAATAATATGTCTGTCAGGGGTGCAACTTTGGTTTTAGAAGTGGGGGGGACATAATTATATACACTACCGTTCAAAAGTTTGGGGTCACTTAGAAATGTCCTTGTTTTTGACAGAAAAGCACATTTTTTGTCCATTAAAATAACATCAAATGGATCAGAAATACAGTGTAGACGTTGTTCATGTTGTAAATGACCATTGTAGCTGGAAACGGCTGATTTTTAATGGATTATCTACATTGGCGTACAGAGGCCCATTATCAGCAACGATTACTCCTCTGTTCCAATGGCACCTTGTGTTAGCTAATCCAAGTTACAACGCTGTGTACTACTCCCTTCACAGAACAGTGCAAACTGGCTTTAACCAGAATAGAAAGAGGAGTGGGAGACCCCGGTGCACAACTGAGCAAGAGGACAAGTACATTAGAGTGTCTAGTTTGAGAAACAGATGCCTCACAAGTCCTCAACTGGCAGATTCATTAAATAGTACCCGCAAAACACCAGTCTCAAGGTCAACAGTGAAGAGGCGACTTCTAGGCAGAGTTCCTCTGTCCAGTGTCTGTGTTCTTTTACCCATCTTAATCTTTTATTTTATTTTTATTGGCCAGTCTGAGATATGGCTTTTTCTTTGCAACTCTGCCGAGGAAGGCCAGCATCCTAAAAAATGCTTTCATTGCAGTGTCTCACAATGACAGATTTATATTTAAGTAAATAGTAGCAAATGCAAATTGAGCCATTGGAAACCAAGGGCACTGCTCTCATAGGAAACAGGATGCTTTCAAACGGTTTGGCAGTCCTGTAATGGTGCAGATGGCCTCAAATACCCGTGGTCAGACTGGCCGTGCCAGATCACAAACCGATCTGGCACAATCAGTCTACGTCCTCACATAGACGTTCCCTCATCTCTCTCAGAGTGCAAACTGGGCACTGGGCAGTGCATCAGCGACAGGACAGGAGGAGTGCAATGAATATCAAGCAGAAAGAACTGGGCTGATAGTGATTACTGACCAGAGCCCCAGAGTGACTGAGTGAGCTAGAAGAGGCTCCCCGCTCACTCTCACTCTTAGACTCTGTCACAATGTGCCACTATGTTTGCTCCCAGTTCACACAGTACAATCCCACCAGTGTCATTACAGACTGCTGGAGACATAGTCCACTGATGGAAAGAGTAGGCCTAAACTAGTGCTCCATCCAAACTCCACTGGGTCCACAGGGAACTTCCTGAATGGAGTTGCCAAGTGTCTGGGGGTAAACGGTGGTTTCAAAGACACATTGGAGAAATAGTGACATTGTGTAATTTCCCCCCCGATATTTTCATACTTTGTGTCTGGCGATTGTCAGCTGAAGGATACATGAGAATATAATGTTCTCTAAATGATGTTAACGTTATTCATTTGTATCGTGATCTTTGCAAGAGAGATTTTGCTAATCTAACAAGTGCAGCAGTAAGTCCATACAGACCTGCGTTGCTGAGACAGGCACCTTAGATCAATTCTTCAGTGTGTGGCATTAAAAAGGAGAGACGTGCCTGAGAGAAGGCATGTCTGTCTGCGCACCCTTCTCCATGCAGATGGCTGAGGGACCCACCACCGGGAACAGATCCACGGCCCATGCTACATCCACTACAGTCAAGGTTGACACTCATTCAGACATTCTGTTTCCCTGCACTTGCAGATATGAACAGGCCCAAGAGGTTTACCGACTGTGCGACTTGACTAGGAAGAACTGCCGTCACTGGTTCTTCCTGCCCTGGTCACGAAGTCAAGAAACAATCCCCCTGTCTCTCCTAGGATATCCAGGCCCCAGGGTGTGGAGTTGAAGAGGAGGAGCTGGTCTGTAGTTCTCCCTCTCTGGACTATCTGGCAGGAGGGGCATCATCAGTTGGATCACTGTGGTGAGTTCATGAAGTGCAACTGTCACATAGTCCTGAAACAAAGCCAGTGACTTAATTGCACACATTCCTATGAAGCAATGTTTGATGTCTGAGACAGTTCTCAGGGAACAACACATATGAATGTACACGATATGCTGGAATCTGTAGAACTCTCGCCCACCCCTGGCAGACATGGGGCAATTTGATACCAGGGTGGAGAAGAAGCCACCTATCCCAAGCATCATCTCCACCCTTGTGGATACCATTCAGAAAATAGCTGCTATGATTAAAATGATGGGATTCTACAAATCGTCAGTAATAATTCATGTTTAAACTGATATCGTTCCCAATTACTGCAGTGAGTAGTACAAATTATTGATCCTCCATGGCTGGAGAGGAATGCATAGGCCTCAGTTTTTGGATATTAAAACAAAATGTTAATCCATATATATATATATATATATATATCTTTATCTCTGTATCTGAAAACATCAAAGCTCTTTTAATTCTGTTTCAATAAAAGGGGACTGTGAGTTCTGTAGCCCCAATGCCCTTAATGTCTTATGAGTTTCATGTGCAATAGCACAGCTATTAGGGGCTATTTGAGACATTGTCCTGAACCTGCTGTCCCTCCCTCCCTTCCCTGTTCTTAAGGACCACGTACTCTTATAATCTCCATCCAGCACAGACAGAAGAGGACTGGCCACCCCTCAGAGCCTGGAACCTCTAGGTTCCTTCCTAGGTTCCAGCCTTTCTAGGGAGTTTTTCCAAGCCACTGTGCTTCTACATCTGCATTGCTTGCTCTCTGGCGTTTTGGGTTCGGTTTTTGTTTAAGCACTTTGTGATATCTGCTGATGTAAAAAGGGCTTTATGAATAAATGTGATTGATTGATTGATTGTAGGAATATCATTGCCTTCTTCTGGGAATGGCATCCATTAAGTAGTTCTCTCTAGGTTTCACAATGAAGAGGGGACCCTTCCCACACAGTGGAAAGAGGTTGTTATGAAAATGGTGTCTTATTACCTGAATAATGAGGTAAACCATACAATACTTATGTGTAAACAAGGTGCATGATATAGTGAGAGGGTGTTCCCCTGCACTATTTGTAATTGGTTATAACTAAGGTATCTGCCACATGTACCTCTGCAAGGAAGGTATGACTCGCTAGTACAAATAACTTCAAACCTAGCTCACCCTTACACTATACAATGCAGGTTTATTGAACGTTAACAAAAGTGAGATACGATGGTGGTCGCCTACAAGGATTCTAATCAAATTGCTATGACCAAATCCTTTTGATATTCTTTTAGATTCTAAGAACGAACACCAACAACGCTGCAGTAGGTATTCCATTTACAGACCACATGTGACAGCAGACTTGGGAGCCTAAGGAGGAGAAAGAGGGCATATTAAGAACCCAAGCAGTCTAGGCGTTGTTGTTGTTGTTGTTGTGGGTCACATGTGAGTCACTGTCTCCCTCCTGCTGGGGCTCACTTCCTGTGCAGCTGTGAGGAGGCCGTGAGGCCACCACTGGTTCTGCCACGTGACAACAGAACAGCATCCAGGGCCGGACGGACACACATGCCTGGTGGAGCTTGACAGGGCGTGTCCCCTCTGACGCTGCTCCCCTAGTCTGTTCCTCTATTCGTCTCTCTCTCTCTCTCTCTCTCTCTCTCTCTCTCTCTCTCTCTCTCTCTCTCTCTCTCTCTCTCTCTCTCTCTGTTGAACGGGTAGCAATTAGCCTGGGTACAAGGTTACTACTCTGCTGCTGGGCACCTTGGGGCTGACATGCTCTGACTGATGGAGAGCTGTCTGTTCTGTTGGCTTAGTCATACGCCTAGGGGTGGATCTTGGAATTGTAATGTTGACCGAGCGAAGCCTGAGTGTTGTCATGACGTTGGCCTCTTTGAGTATAGCAACCCCATCCCCCTCTCTCTGCTTCAACCCTTTCCTCCTTCAACTAGGCTGCTGTGGTCAGAGGTCGTAAATTCCTGAGAAGACCTCATGGACACACAGTTATAGAGAGTAGTTTTTCATGGAGGCAAAGGAAATCCTTCCACCTCCCAAAACTTGAGGTACGAACAAATTTCATGTTCCGGAGAAAGTGTAAAAGATCGGTGAAGAATCGAGCTACAAACTGGTCCGTTTGTCACATCTTGGGAAGCTCATGGGAGACGGTGTGGCCACATGACCATAACGCTGTTTATACAGTATAATAGCCCCAGATATAAGGTTTACATCTAATTGTTGTATAAGATGAATGAGTGAGTATGATACTGTTTACACAATTTTACAATGTGATTTTGGACTGTTTAATGAAGGAAAACTCAAAAAGGGAATTGGATTTGAACTAAATCAGAGGACCACCCCTGAGCCCAGTTAGGGTCAGTCATCCTGGGACCGCCCTTTTCTGCCATTCCGAATAAAACCCAACTTTGAGAAATTATCACTAGACCATGTTTTTCTCCATTAGGAGGGGGACAATCTTTTAACCATACCACGTGGTTAAACTCTTAGACTATCTATACCGACAGAATGAGAACAAGTCTTTGATATTAATTACTAGTCTGCAGCTAGGAACTCGGTATCATTGAACGTGAAGAACGACAACCGCCGAAACATCCATTCTATAACGAATGTCACTTTGCACTATCCCCTGTTATCAAGACAGAGAGAGAGAGGGAGAAAGATGGACAATTCAACGAAAGACAAACCTTTCACCAGCGATCAAGATGACACACTGAGCGTAAATATATATATATATATTGATTGCAATTGTTCCCGAATGAATGAGCGTTCATGTGTCAAGGGTTAGCATTTTAATTGTTATAATTATCACTCTGTAGTGACTTCTTGGTCGAACCCCCATTTCCCCTTTGTCTAACAAGCCGCCACGCTGGTTCAGCCCACTAGGGAACATTCTCCTATCATTTCATGTAACCACATTTACCATGTTTGTTGTTTATTTATGCATTTCTGTGAATTACTTAGTTTGTAATAAATAAGTGATTTAAGACAATTGATGTATGGATGACTCATAGTGAAGACTGGGTTCGTGCAGATAACCAACAATTTATGACGTTTGGAACTAACGTGAGGTAAAATAAATCATTAATCAGAAGACTATTGATCAGATATGAAAATATCTGAAAGGTTATATTGGGAAATTATAACTTTGTAATCTGAATACTTTCCTTGGTGCCCCGACTTCCTAGTTCATTACAGTTACATGATTATTCAGTTTAATCGCATAATACGAATTACAGGAATCTTTCATTAAAAACTAAGTCTTCAATTTAATGATAGTAAAGACACGACAGTGTTTCCTTCCTAGGTCACATGTACAGGAAACAGTCCCAGCTGTAGTCATTGAGGATATCAAGATGCCATGGAACAAATTAAGAAATGGAAAATACTCCTGCCCAGCCCTACAGATATGAGTGGGAGAGGAGAGCACAGGGATCAGACAGTAAAGAGACGGGAAACTGGAGGTCTCCTTTAAGTATCTTCAAAACACTATAAATCATTTGGCAAAACTTCCCTTATCGTTGAACACCAAGGCTTTGACACAGTGGAATGAAAATGGTTCTGGGTATGATTGGCCTTCCGTCAGCAGATGAAATGTTCTAACCACAATTTGGTTTCAGCAGCTCCTTGGCCTGCAGTTCACCCACCTGCCTGCCAATCAGTTCTTTGCTCAGAGCAACATGCAGGCAGCCTTCAGGGTGTCATATCTCACTGTGGGTTTGACTGTAGCTCCATCCTCTCTGCTCCATCCTGGGGTCTAGGGGATGGAGGGCTGGGTGCTGGAGGCTGAGGCATGGGCTGTGCTTTGGTCCTGCTGAGACCTTGCAGCACCAGGAAGAGGGAGAGTTGTGATTCTTGACTTATAGTGCTGCTCAGAGGATTGGTGTAATGGTGTTCACAGGTGACGTTAGGATTATTAGTGTTACTGGAGATGCCTGCTCCATTAAGACAGGTGATTGACAGTGGTTTACTGTTCTTGCAAAGCCTTGTATTGATATGTAGCCAATGACTGAGTGGCATTGGTCAGGGGTGTCATGCACCCATTATTTTAGAGGGGGCACAAAGTATTTGATGATGGAGGGGGTGGTCCAGAGGGGCCCCCTCTGGAATTCTGAGAATTTCTCATTTTTCAAACACCTGAAACAGCTTTTTCTTGCAATCTAGAGGCATAATCATTATGTCTAATTCTATGTAAAACAAAATATATATGTCTAGGTTATCTAAGCATACCTTTTCACCTGTTCAATTATCATTTTGATTAATGATGCACATTGTTTATTTAAGAAGTGTTATGCATTAGGAGTTTAGTACAACTGCAGCACTGGTATATAGTATCATCACCTACGAATGAAAGCAATTTAATTATTTTCTAAAGTCTAGCAACCTTGCCAGAATGCCAGCTAAGCTAGTTAGACAAGCTACTCTACCTTGATTGATGCCTGAAATGGCTTGGTAACTAGTTATGAGGTTGGGAGATTGGGAACCTCTCTAGCTGGCTAGCTAAAGCCAACTTCATACAATTGCTAGGTGGCTAGTATTACAGAGAAACAACAAAACGTTTTTTTGTTTATTTATTTTTTCATAAAGAAGGACTTAATCGGCTACATAACTTGATCAAATTAATTGACAAACATATCTCCTGTGAGTCCTGCCCATCACCAGCAGCTAAAATCAAATCAAATGCTGTGTGGGGACATTGCAAGAGATAGGTTCCCAAAATAAAAAATCTGTCCAGTTGTGCTGATTACAGTGGAGGCTGCTGAGGGGAGGACGGCTCATAATAATGTCTGGAATGGAGCTAACGGAATGGCATCAAACACATGGAAACAATGTGTTTGATACCATTCCACTATTTTTTAAATTCTCTTTATTTAACCAGGCAAGTCAGTTAAGAACACATTCTTATTTTCAATGACGGCCTGGAAACAGTGGGTTAACTGCCTGTTCAGGGGCAGAATGACAGATTTGTACCTTGTCAGCTCGGGGGTTTGAACTCACAACCTTCTGGTTACTAGTCCAATGCTCTAACCAGAAGGCTACCCTGCCGCCCCAATTCTGTTCCAGCTATGACCACGAGCCTGTCCTCCCCAATTAAGTTGCCACCAACCCACTGTGGTGCTGAATTCATGCAATGTTTCTATCAGGGTCAGGGTGTACAAAACATTTCCCTTAATTAAGTTGCAAGAATGATCACACACATGTTCATGTAATCTTGATTCTCAAAATAGGTCCTCAAAATACTATATTTAGGATTTACCCAGCATTCCCTCAAATAAGATCATTTGAACAGTCCATGGGGGTTTTTTATCATCTGTTAGTGCTGTTTTAACTGTCGAGGAATGTTGTTGTAAGACAGTTCATGTCGATGCAAGCAGGGATCAACCCTGGTACCTAAGGAGTTTATCCCCTGGATGTATTCCACCGCACCACGGGGATGTGACTCAGATGAATACAACGCTGTTCATATGCTTAGTCTGACTTCCAGGTTGCGGTCTATGTCTTTGCAGAGATGGGATAACGAAATCTTGAGAAAGATGTATCCTTTATTTACGTCCTATTCCACCAATCCTAGGATGACCTCGTGTCCCAGATTGTACAGGGCAGTCACGCATTTTTTGGGGGGCGCTTTGTCCCGCAAACCAAACAATCATGTTCTGACATTTTTAGCAACAAATTCAAACACCACCCTTAATTTAAAAAAAGGTAGATTTGTCCTTTATTTCAGTCAGGCATTCACACCTGTCTCTTGCAGCCACGTTGAGTTTATGAAAAGATCAGTTGCGATTTTAGCATGTAAATCTTGGTGGGGCAAAAAAAAAAGATAAGAAAAGTGGGACGCACGCCAGCAAAGCCACAATACAGCAGAACACTAAACCATACATCAATTGCACTATAACAGTGACAAACGGTGCCCACAAACTGACGGGGGCCTACATAAAGCTGTCCCGACAGCAGTCCCAACATCTTACCACTGCTACGCCTGGCTATCAGCAGAGCTTTGTCTCGCAGCGAAACAGTTCAATTCAGCCTCATTTACTGCCTTTTAAAAACATAGCTGATATGGCTGACTTGCTTATTAAGAAGGATTTGCCAGTAGATTGTCGACTTGATTCACCATGACGATGACTGCTAGCTAAGATATTGAAAGGAAGGGGCTCGAATTTTCGAGGTCCACCCAAAGACTTTGCGGTGACGTAGTGTCCCCATGAGTGACACTGAGCCAATCACGACGCATCGCTCTGTATTTTCTGCTGGCTTACCCCACCACCACAGAAAGCACTGAGCTAGGCTGAAACACCTGCATTTTGGAGCTGCCTTACTCAAGAAAACAAAGAGACCATGTTTGTATGCGGCTTTTTAACTCAATGATATATGTATTTTTGTTTACATTGTTTGCAAACTGATATGAGACACGAATTAATGCAAAAATAACATGCTAAAAATGTGGGGCTAATACACGTATTAATTTCAAAATAACATGCTAACATGCTAACATGCTAAAAATGTGATGCTCCGCCCCACCTGCCTATAATGATGGGTCGCCCCTGGAAAAGATGGAAAATATACCGTATATTATAATGATGTGGTAGCCTAAGCAAACTGGTGATGTTAAACACTTCTCCAATCATTGTTGAGATCTGATATTATGAGCAGCGCAAGACTAGGGTTAGGCCAATGTCATAGACCTATCGTCAACCAATCATATTTCTCAAATCCTTTCGGACTATATTAAGTACCACAGTATGAGTCATAAAACCCAGAAATGGTTCCAATTGTTTTTTCATCATTAATTTTTCCATCTGGGATTTTAGATAGTAAATTGAGGCGAATATATTGATAAAACTTACCTTGTCCGAGAGAGAATTACATGGTTATCAAAATGTCACCCAAAGGTAAGCCTACACCCACCAACTGCACAATTCATTAAAAAAGTAAAAAATGGCAGAAAAACCATTGGAACCATTTTCACGTTTTTATGGGTATTATAACACATCCAATGTACCAGAATAATGTCCTCCAGATAAACTTGGAGGACATTAAGGCCTAATTACTTACAAAAAGTGGGCTGCTGATGAAGAGAAAAAAAAGTAAGTAAATAGCAGTAATAGAAAGAAGCCCAAAGCCAGTAGGGGGCTCCGGGGGCATTCTCCCCTGGCAAAGAAAAGAAGGCATTTCCACAGCTAGATGCATGAATATTTTTCAGGTAGCTCGCACCTTCCCACTTGCTATAGCTAATACTCAATTACAGTGGGTACCGTGGGGCTCTCTACTCTGGAACACATACATCTACAGTGTATTGCCAAAATCCACTCAACTTCAGACAGAATCCCTTTCCAATGAGCCAAACTGATGAAACAATCCCACAGTACCCCCTCCTTACACACACAGTACAGTAATTAGAATCCATAGAGCAGCTTTAAGTTGATCACCCCTCTCCATCGCTTTCTCTGTGTCATCTGTTACTGTCTCTCAGTATTCCTTGTTGCCATCTCTTGTCTACCCTCCTCTCGTGACATGTCCTGGTTGTAAGTGGAAAAGAAAACAATTGTTTTAATAGTAATTCCACAGGCTTTTCCACCTGAACATTTTGTTAACCATGTTTTACCTTTTCACTGTCTATATTTCACCTCTTATCGTTTGTGCAAATAAATAAAACAAATTGGAATCCATAAGCAGCTTAGCACATAGCAGAAGTGATGTGTGGTTATGGAAACTCATAGACCATCAAACAGTTTTGGGGCTGGATCAAAAACATCCGGGGCTGAAATGCTGGAAGCCCAGGACTAATGGCGCCACTGCCCCAAACATCCCAAAACAACCCCACACCCAAACAGGTACCCAAAAGAACCCCAAAGTACCCAAAACAACCCCACACCCAAACAGGTACCCAAAAGAACCCCAAAGTACCCAAAACAACCCAAAGGTACCCAGAACAACCCCAAACAGGTGCCCCAAACAACCCAAAAGTACCCAAAACAACCCAAAATAACCCCAACCCCAAACAGGTACCCAAAATAAACCAAAAGTACCCCAAATAACCCAAAACAACCCAGAAGTACCAAAAATAACTCAAAAGTACCCAAAACAACCCAAAAGTACCCAAAACAACCGAAAACAACCACAAACAGCCAACAACCACAAACATGTACCCCAAACATCTCCAAAGTACCCAAAACAACCCAGAAGTACCAAAAATAACTCCAAAGTACCCAAAACAACCCAAAAGTACCCGAAACAACCGAACAACCGCAAACAGCCAACAACCACAAACATGTACACCAAACATCTCCAAAGTACCCAAAACAACCCAAAAGTACACAGAACAACTCCAAACAACCACAAACAGGTACCCAAAACAACCCTGGTGTTTCAGTGTGCAAACACCCACATACAGAGTAGGCACATAATTAAATCCCTCCCATAGGGGAGTAGGCACATAATTAAATCCCTCCCATAGGGGAGGTTTGATAATGCTGTGGGCTTACCCGGCTCCACGATGGGGCAAAACTGAAACTTGTGCCCCCTCAGTTTTATGTCCCTATAAAGAAAATTGCAAAAGATGTTCAAACGATTGAGGGACAAGTTGGCGCAAAATCTGTATCTCCGCTGCGCTGTCAGCACAATGGTCAGAACATGCCGCAGTGTGTAGGGGAGGCTATGGAAAGCCACTGGGGCTCAGGGTTTCCGTTAGCTGGAAATTGACAGCTTTTGACCGATAAAATGAAATGAAAAGCTAATAAATACAATTTAAGTTGGCCAAATTATCTGGAGCTGCCCTGCTGCTGAGGAGAGAGAGAAAGCGAGAGAGCAGTCTTGGCCTAGACTGCTGTTGATTGCGAAGATGGATGCCTTTTTCATTGAAGTAGAATGAAAGTTAGAGTGCCTATTGCAAAAAGCCTACAAGGCAGGGCTCCAGTCTGCAACCGTTTAGTCACATTTTGCCACCCTTTGACGACTGCCTGTGGGAGTTGAGAAATGCATCGATGAGGGCAGAACATTCATTCGCCTCACTAAAAAGGAGGCTAAAACCATGATTTGGTCAAACAGTAAAGTACATTATCCTGATGATTCCTGTAATGAAAGTGTCTGCCTGCCTGCCCCTGTACCTGTTTTGCTGCATGGGGCCTGCTGAGTCGAGTGAGCCACTCTCTCTCTCTCCTTTTCCATGGGGAAAAAATGCACTGGGAGAAAGAAAAGTTATGTTTTAAAATCCAATTGCTGGGAGAACATAGCTACCCTGTTGTTACAAATGGAGAGAGGATGTTCTCATCTTTCTGTAGGTATACTTTTTACTTCTCAACTCTCAATTATGAGGTCAATAGCAACTATTTTACAAAGATATTTGATATGGTTTTGAGATACGAAGCGCACAAAATGCACATTGGCCATTGCAAGTGCATAGGCCTCATTGGATGGTACAGTAAACTACAACTGTGTGACACAAAAATGTGACATTAAATGTACTGTTAGATGAATACATGGCTACTATGAGTGTGTTTTATCTTTAGAGTTAGTGATCTAGCTAATGGGTTTTGAGTTTCCACTTACTCAGGTGGCTGAATTAGCCGCAAATAAATTAGCCTATGATATTAAAGAACATAAAGATGGAGGGAAAATCATCTCTATTGAACAAAACAAAATCAGAACATTCTGGAGCCTTGTTTCAACAGTAAAATATAACAACAATAGCAACAGTCTACCCAAAATGCATGACAATCACTGGATTATGTTGTACATTCAAATATTTAGTATAATGTTTTTCCTCATAATCCTGGACTATCGGACCAAGATTTTATTACGTTTGCAATCGCAACAAATAATCTGCTCAGACCCCAAGGGTCATCAAAAGCCATGCTCTAAATTCTTGGACAACCCAAAGATTCCTAGATGCCCTTC
This sequence comes from Oncorhynchus masou masou, assembly GCF_036934945.1. Classification (NCBI taxonomy): domain Eukaryota; kingdom Metazoa; phylum Chordata; class Actinopteri; order Salmoniformes; family Salmonidae; genus Oncorhynchus; species Oncorhynchus masou. The sequence continues at coordinate 49,109,455 of NC_088217.1, read as the reverse complement.
CAGACTCCCTCCACCTACCCAAAGACATCAGAGTACAAAAATTGGTTCTTATTGATGAGATTAAGAACAATCCAAACTGTATTTTTGATACTGTCGCAAAGCTAACTAAAAAGCAGCATTCCCCAAGAGAGGGTGGCTTTCACTTCAGCAGTGATAAATTCATTAACTTCTTTTTACGAAAAGATCATGATCATTAAAAAGCAATTTACAGACTCCTCTTTAAATCTGCGTATTTCTCCGAAGCTCAGTTCTCCTGAGTCTGCACAACTCTGCAAGGACATAGGATCAAGGGAGACACTCAAGTTTTTAAATACTATATCTCTTAACACATTGATGAGAATAGTCTTGGCCTCTAAACCTTCAAACTGCATACTGGACCCTATTCCAACTAAACTCCTGAAAGAGCTGCTTCCTGTGCTTGGCCCTCCTATGTTGAATGTAATAAACGGCTCCCAATCCACCGGATGTGTACCAAACTCACTAAAAGTGGCAGTAATAGAGACTCTCTTGAAAAAGCCAAACCTTGACCTAGAAAATATAAAAAACAATCGGCCCATATCGAATCTCCCATTCCTCTCAAATTTTTTAGAAAAAGCTGTTGTGCTGCAACTCACTGCCTTCTTGAAGACAAACAATGTACAGTATACAAAACATTTCAGTTTGGTTTTAGACCCCATCATAGCACTTAGACTGCACTCGTGAATGTGGTAAATTACCTTTTAATGGCGTCAGACCAAGGCTCTGCATCTGTCCTCGTGCTCCTAGACCTTAGTGCCGCTGTTGATACCATTGATCACCACATTTTGGAGAGATTGGAAACGCAAATTGGTCTACATGGACAGGTTCTGGCATGGTTTAGATCTTATCTCTCGGAAAGATATCAGTTTGTCTCTGTGGATGGTTTGTCTTCTGACAAATCACCTGTAAATGTCTGTGTTCCTCAAGGTTCCGTTTTAGGACCACTATTGTTTTCACTATATATTTTACCTCTTGGTGATGTCATTCGGAAACATAGTGTTAACTTTCCCTGCTATGCAGATGATACACAGCTGTACATTTCCATGAAATGTGGTGAAGCCCCAAAATTGCCCTCCCTGGAAGCCTGTGTTTCAGACATAAGGAAGTGGATGGCGGCAATTGTTTTTCTTTTAAACTCGGACAAAACAGAGATGCTAGTTCTAGGTCCCAAGAAACAAAGAGATCTTCTGTTGGATCTGACAATTAATATTGATGATTGTACAGTCATCTCAAATAAAACTGTGAAGGACCTCTTGCGTTACTCTGGACCCTGATCTCTCTTTTGAGGAACATATCAAGAATATTTCAAGGACAGCTTTTTTCCATCTTTGTAACATTGCAATGATCAGAAACTTTCTGTCCAAAAATGATGCAGAAAAATCAGTCCATGCATTTGTCACTTCTAGATTAGTCTCCCAACCCCTCCAGTCTTTTCCTCCAGTATTTATGCTGCAATAGTTGGGGGGCTAAGGTCAGTCTGTTATATCTGGAATATTTATCCTGTCTTATCCGGTGTCCTGCGTGAAATTAAGTATTAAGTATCTCTCTCTCTCTCTCTCTCTCTCTCTCTCTCTCTCTCTCTCTCTCTCTCTCTCGCTCTCTCTCTCTTCTCTCAGAGGACCTGAGCCCAAGGACCATGCCTCAGAACTACCTGACCTGATGACTACTTGCTGTCCCCAGTCCATCAGTCCACCTGTTCATGCTGCTGACCAGTTTCAACTGTTCTACCTGTGGCTATGGACCCTTGACCTGTTCACTGGAAGTGCTATCTGTCCCGGACCTGCTGTTTTGGACTATCTCTACCGCAACTGCTGTCTCTAACTCTGAATGATCGGCTATGAAAAGCCAACTGACATTTACTCCTGAGGTGCTGACCTGTTGCACCCTCTACAACCACTGTGATTATTATAATCTGACCCTGCTAGTCATCTATGAACGTTTGAACATCTTGGCCATGTTCTGCTATAATCTCCACCTGACACAGCCAGAAGAGGACTGGCCACCTCTCAGAGCCTGGTTCCTCTCTATGTTTCTTCCTAGGTTCTGGCCTTTCTAGGGAGTCTTTGTGAGCCACCGTGCTTCATCTGCATTGCTTGCTGTTTGGGATTTTAGGCTGGGCTTCTGTACAGCACTTTGAGACATTGGCTGATGTAAAAACGCTTTATAAATACATTTGATTGACAAATTTGATTGACAACATCACAAGATAATGAAATAACGTATTTATTCAGTACCATCTCAGTTATCTATTAAACTTTTTAACAATGCACTGTGAATGACTATCATTTTTTCGATTGCGTGATGGCACAACATTTTTTATGGATGCGACCAAATCATGGGCTGGTGTCACCAACTGAAAAGCTTAGTGGCACCAGTGCCAGCAGGGGAAAATGCTAGTCTGGAGCCCAAAGGGGAATGTCCTCGCTATGGAAAAGTGAGAAGAATGTTGGCGCGGCCACAGCATGCTATTGTGCAACTTGATATTCAGGTAGGATGAAATTTCAACGTGTTATTGATTATTGATATCGTATTTATAATCATGTTTTATCAGATTTTACACAGTTAAGGTGGGAAGTTTACATACGTTTTAATGACTCCAAACTAAGTGTATCTTTCAACCACTCCACAAATTTCTTGTTAACAAACTATAGTTTGGCAAGCCGGTTAGGACATCAACTTTGTGCATGACACAAGTTATTTTTTGTTTACAGACAGAATATTTCATTTATAATTCACTGTATCACAATTCCAGTGGGTCAGAAGTTTACATACACTAAGTTGACTGTGCCTTTAAACAGCTTGGAAAATTCCAGAAATGTATGTAATGGCTTTAGAAGCGTCTGATAGGCTAATTGACATTATTTGAGTCAATTGGGGGTGTACCTGTGAATGGACTTCGAGGCCTACCTTTACACTCAGTGCCTCTTAGCTTGACATCATGGGAAAAATCAAAAGAAATCAGCCAAGATATCAGAATTTTTTTTTAGACCTCCACAAGTCTGGTTCATCCTTGGGAGCAATTACCAAACGCCTGAAGGTACCATGTTAATCTGTACAAACAATAGTACGTAAGTATAAACAACATGGTACCATGCAGCCACCATCCTGCTCAGGAAGGAGATGCATTCTGTCTCCTTGAGATGAATGTACTTTGGTGCGAAAAGTGCAAATCAATCCCAGAACAACAGCAAAGGACCTTGTGGAGATGCTGGAGGAAACAGGTAAAACGAGTCCTATATCGACATGACCTGAAAGGCCACTCAGCAAGGAAGAAGCCACTGCTCCAAAATCGCCATTAAAAAAAGCCAGACTACAGTTTGCAACCGCACATGGGGACAAAGATCGTACTTTTTGGAGAAATGTCCTCTGGTCTGATGAAACAAAAATAGAACTGTTTGGCCATAATGACCATCATTATGTTTGGAGGAAAAAGGGGGAGGCTTGCAAGCCGAAGAACACCATCCCAACCGTGAAGCACGGGGGTGGCAGCATCATGTTGTGGGGGTGCTTTGATGCAGGAGGGACTTGTGCACTTCACAAAATAGATAGCATCATGAGGCAGGACAATTGCGTGGATGAATTGAAGCAACATCTCAAGACATCAGTCAGGAAGTTAAAGCTTGGTCGCAAATGGGTCTTCCAAAAGGACAATGACCCCAAGCACACTTCCAAAGTTGTGGCAAAATGGCTTAAGGACAACAAAGTCAAGGTATTGGAGTGGCCATAACAAAGCCCTGACCTCAATCCCATAGAACATTTGTGGGCAGAACTGAAAAAGCATGTGCGTTCAAGGAGGCCTACAAACCTGACTCAGTTACACCAGCTCTGTCAGGAGGAATGGGACGAAATTCATCCAACTTGTGGGAAGCTTGTGGAAGGCTACCCGAAACGTTTGACCCAAGTTAAACAATTTAAATGCAATGCTACCAAATACTAATTGAGTTTATGTAAACTTCTGACCCACTGGCTGAAATAAAAGCTGAAATAAATCATTCTCTCTACTATTATTCTGACACTTAAAATAAAGAGGTGGTCCTAACTGACCTAAGACAGGGCCTTTTTTTACTAGGATTAAATGTCAGGAATTGTGAAAAACATAGCTTAAATGTATTTGGCTAAGGTGTATGTAAACTTCCGACATCAAATGTATATGTTATTAGTGTAGGCCTATGTATTATTCCAAACCAGTCATTTAAGATATTTAAATATGAAAACGTTTTTATTTATGTTGGGACATTTTCTTTTGTGAAGGTTTAAACAACTTCGTAAGTGTTTTGTTTCATTCTGTTAAGCGATTTTCTTTGGCCAAATTAATATTCCAACTGTAACGTTGTGTTTTCTTCAATGTAATATCCTGCTTGTATTTTCTTTATAAACAATGGCTTGACATATTCCAATAAAGTTTAGAAACTTTCATTAAGGTTTGGCTATTACATTCAAAAAAGTATGTTATTTGGCAGACATTCTTATCTATAGTGACTGACATGAGCAATCAGGGTTAAGTTCCTTGCTTAAGGGCACATCAACAGATTTTTCCCCTAGTCAGCTCTGGGATTCAAACCAGTACCTTTTCAGTTTCTGGCCCAACACACTTAACCGCTATGGCTACCAACCTGCCTTGTACTACTTACTTACCTGGCTTATACTGCAGGACTATGATATGACGGAAATACGCACAGGCGTTCCAAATGACTCCGACAGTTGAACTTGAGGTGTGGAAGAATGTTCTAGGCCTGCCAAAGTTACTCCTATAATCTAACAATATAATGCTTTACTTAATTAAAAAAATATTGTTGGGGCGGTATGCAAATTTGAGTGGGTCCAGAGTTTCTGGAATGATGGTGTTGATGTGAGCCATGATCAACTTTTCAAAACATTTCATGGCTAGAGATGTGAGTGCTACGGGGCAGTCATTTAGACAGGTTACCTTGGCGTTCTTGGGCACAGGAACTATGGTGGTTGGCTTGAAACATGTAAGTATTACAAACTGGGTCAGGGAGAGGTTGAAAATGTCAGTGAAGACACTTCCCAGCTGGTCAGCGCATGCTCTGAGTATGCATCCTGGTAATTTGTCTGGCCCTGCGGTCTTGTGAATATTAAGCTGTTTAAAGGTTTCACTTACATCGGCTACGGAGGGAGTGATCAAACAGTTCTCATGTACATGTATGGTTCAGTGTTGCTTGCCTCGAAGTGAGCATCCAAGGCATTTAGCTTATTTGGTAGGCTTGCATCACTGGGCAGCTATCAGCTGGGTTTCCCTTTGTAATCTCTGATAGTTTGCAAGTTCTGCCACATCCAATGAGCATCAGAGCCGGTGTAGTAGGATTCGATCTTAGTCCTGTATTGACACTTTGCCTTTTTGATGGTTTGTCTGAGGGCATAGCAGGAATTCTTATCAGCGCACGGACTAGTTTCCTGCTCTTTAAAAAGTGGCAGCTCTAGCCTTTAGCTCAGTGAGGATGTTGCCTGTAATCCATGGCTTCTGGTTGGGATATGTACGTACTGTCACTTTGTGGATGACGTCGTCGATGCACTTATTAATGAAGCCGGTGACTGATGTAGAAAACTCCTCAATGCCATCGGATGTATTCTGGAACATATTCCAGTTTGTGCTAGTGAAACGGTCCTGTAGCGTAGCATCCGATTCATCGGACCTTTTTCGTATTGAGCGCGTCCATGGTACTTCCTGCTTGAGTTTTTGCTTGTAAGCGGGAATCAGGAGGATATAGTTATGTTCAGGTTTGACAAATTGAGGGTGAGGGAGAGCTTTGTATGCGTCTCTGTGTGTGGGGTAAAGGTGATCGTGTGATCAAAACGATCTTGAAGCATGGATTTCAAATTTGTCAGACCGGTGTTGAATAGACCTTAGCACGGGTACTTCCTGTTTAAGTTTCTGCCTATAGGAAGGGAGGGGCAAAATTAAGTCATAATCAGATTTGCCGAAGGGAGGGCTGGGGAGGGCCTTGTAGGCATTTCGAAAAGTTGAGAAGCAGTGGTCCAATGTTTTACCAGCGCGAGTACTACAGTCAATGTGTTGGTAAAACTTTGGTAGCATTTTCCTCAAATTTGCTTTGTTAAAATCACTAGCTACAATAAATAGGCCTCAGGATATGTGGTTTCCATTTTGCATAAAGTCCAGTGTAGTTCTTTGAGGGGAAATATACACGGCTGTGACTATAACCGACGAGAATTCTCTTGGGAGGTAATACGGTCTGCATTCAATTGTGCGGTATTCTAATTTCTCAAAAATCACCAAACCTTTTTATTTATTTATTTAAACTTTATTTAACCAGGTAAGCTAGTTGAGAACAAGTTCTCATTTGCAACTGCGACCTGGCCAAGATAAAGCATAGCAGTTCGACACACAACAACACAGTTACACATGGAATGAACAAAACATACAATCAACAATAAATAATTAAAAAAACAAAGTCTATATACAGTGAGTGCAAATAAGGTAAAATAATGGAGTTAAGGCAATAAATAGGCCATGGTGGTGAAGTAATTACAATATGGCAATTAAACACTGGAATGGTAGATGTGCAAAAGATGGATGTGAAAGTAGAGATACTGTGGTGCAAAAGGAGCAAAATAAATAAATACAGAAAAATCGAATGAATATCAATATTCAGGTGGTTTATGCCTACTAGCCGAAGATCCTTGCCATCATCTTACCCTACATAGACAAAATGTGATGCATTTATGAGTTGCCTAGCATGTGCACAATACTAAAATGTTAAATTATATTTGACTCCTGGAGCATTTTATATCTAATGCTTGTTTGAATGACTTATTCAAAACTGTCCATAAATGTCTGCAAAAATACATAGCCTCGTGTTCTTTATTTTCAAAGACACAAGTTGTCATATCATTTTTCAAATACGTGATTACAGTTGGGAAGAAGTGGAATAATGAAAGATGTTTGGAGAATAACAGCGGTATTCTTGCTGACAAGCACAGTAATCACCCAATATTTGAGCCCATTGTTGAGTATGAGACTTATCCACTGATCAGACAGAATAAAGTAAACAGATAACATCTCCTGAAGACAAGATGACATAAATCCAACCCAACACCCTAACCTAAGTATTGTTATATTCATTGTCCCCCTCTCTAGAATCAAACTTACACTTTTGGGTTCACAATCTGTTTGACAAAATGATCTATTGTTACAAATCAGGTCACCCTACCAAACCCTGTTAAAACATACGGTAGGTCTGTCTGCTGCCTTTTCGTAGTCACAGCCTAAACGCCAATCACCAAACAAGGGGACAAATGCAAGTGTTTTAAGGGGCGTTTCTTTAAAACACGCATCCAATCCCCTTGATCCTTTGTGGATTAAATCGATTTTAGTACAGGCTGTCAAAAGGCTGCATTCTGCAATATATTTATGGACGAGAGTATCAGCAACCGAATTATTTTGACAACACTGTACATAAAACATCGCTACCGTGCTACTCTTTACAGTTGTATAAACTCAGCAGAGAATGTTCCCGCTCTCCATTCAACTCCACTTTAATCGCAAGGGACGTTTCTTTAAAACCTGCATCAAATTCCCTCGATCCCTTACATAACTGGACCAATCATATACTTTGATGTGTCACCGTTCACAGTGCAGTGGCAAGACAGGACAATGATAGAGGTTATGCTCGTGATGTGAAATTGCAGGCGCATATGCTACTATTTCAGAATGATTTGGAGCCCAGTTGAAAAGTTAACGCGCTGTACTTTTCAATGCGTAATATATATAAGAGGTGTGTCGTGAAGGCTTGATAAGAGGGTCAAATGCGTGCGTCTCACAGCCAATGTGTGGCAGCTCTGGATGAGAAGATTTCAAAGGTTTTGAAGAGCACTCTAAAAACACTCCACTAAAGCTAGCAGCAGCAGAGTGGCTGCGTCTCCATTTCTGCTATTACATAATTTGACCAAACAATTCTGATACAGAGTAACCCTAGCCTTAACCTAACCCCGCTGTCGTGCTTCATAGCAGGCTGTTTGGGATTTGCCATGATGAAAAATGTCAATAACGTAAATCTCTGGCAAAACCAAATGTCCTTCAACGGTGGGAGGTCTGTTGTCTCCTTGAACGTGTCTTTGTTTTGGCATTTTAGAACCTGGTGATTTATGTGGTAGCCAGCCACCACTCAATCCCAAACGCCTTCACTGGAGGCAGGGTCACATTATAGATGTTACCCTTACAAAGAAGATTGCCGTTTTGAAAGTGCAGTAACTACAGTCGACTGTGGTATTTTGGACACAGTAATTGCAGAATAACTGCAGTGCACTGCAGTTATACTGCACTCTAACTACAATTACACTGAAAAATTACTGCAGTAAAATAAACAGTGTTATTTTGGAGACAGTATTTGCGTCATACTGCAGTTATACTGCGCTCTAACTGCAGTTCAAATCAAATTGTGTTGTTTACATACACATGATTAGCAGATGTTAATGCGAGTGTAGCGAAATGCTTGCGCTTCTAGTTCCGACAGTGCAGTAATACCTAACAAGTAATCTAACAATTCCCCAACAACTACCTAATACACACAAATCTAAAGGTGTGAATGAGAATATGTACATATAAGTATATGGATGAGTGATGGCCGAGCAGCATAGGCAAGGTGCAACAGATGGTGTAAAATACAGTATATACATGTAATATGAGGAATGTATAATATGTAAACATTATTAAAGTGGCATTATTTAAAGTGACTAGTGTTCCATTTATTAAAGTGGGCAGTGATTGGGTCTCAATGTAGGCAGCAGCTTCTCTGAGTTGGAGATTGCGGTTTAGCAGTCTGATGGCCTTGAGATAGAAGCTGTTTTTCAGTCTCTCGGTCCCAGCTTTGATGCACCTGTACTGACCTCGCCTTCTGGATGGTAGCGGTGTGAACAGGCAGTGGCTCGGGTGGTCGTTGTCCTTGATTATCTTTTTGGCCTTCCTATGACGTCGGGTGCTGTAGGTGTTATGGAGGGAAGGTAGTTTGCCCCCGGTGATGCATTGTGCAGACTGCACCACCCTCTGGAGAGCCTTGCGGTTGAGGGCGGTGCAGTTGCCGATGCGCTGTTGTACCTTCTTCACCACACTGTCTGTGTGAGGGTGGACCATTTCAGTTTGTCTGTGACGTGTATGCCAAGGAACTTAAAACTTTCCACCTTCTCCACTGCTGTCCCCCTCTGCTGTTTCCTGAAGTCCACGATCATCTCATTTGTTTTGTTGACATTGAGTGAGAGGTTGTTTTCCTGACACCACACTCCGAGTGCTCTCACCTCCTCCCTGTATGCTGTCTCATCGGTGTTGTTAATCAAGCCCACTACATGGAGTACAGGAGGTGGCTGAGCACGCACCCTTGTGGGGCCCCAGTGTTGAGTGTACTGCAGTTATACTGCACTCTGACTGCAATCTGTTTTCGTAAGTGTAGGCAGTGGGGATGGGAGTTGTGTGCTGACTTTATACTCTTGTACAGTTCAACAGAAACAGTGCTAATCTGAAACATGGATGGTCCAAATCACAGGTTGAGAGTGACAGGAATCTCACTGACTACATGCCTAACATATTGATACATATTGATGTGCAGTGGTATACAGATAGTGATTTCATCATCTTGCTGGCTGGCAAGTGTGTCTGTATTCCCTCGCAGCTACACTGAGTGGAGAGACGCTGTACTTTTCCACAGTGGTACTGGTCTGTTCGAAGGTAAACACACTCAGTGACGCATGCTTATTAATGTTTGTGGGGCAAAGGGAGTTCTAAGCATAGATCAGCGCTTCTAAGAAGGCAGTACATCATTATTTACATTATCTACAGCCCAGAGAAAGAGGGGAAAGTAGGAAATGATCTAAACCAGTGAGTAGGCTACGACAGGTCTACTGTAAGTGTCTACTCTTTTTTCATCTTTACTGCTTCGCCACATGAGAACATCATGCACGGCATGAAATAGTGGATTTTCCTACAATATAGTGGATTTGATAGGCCTAACAATAGACCAGCCTGGTCTTACAAACATGGTAAACGTAAATCCGGCAGACTGAAATGAGTATGATATGTAACGTTTGGTATGGTTACGTAAGACAGAAGGATACTTAAGGCAAAAATGTAAGGAGGGTGGTTGGTCAGGGTGGTTGGGTCGGCATATAATGCAAACGTCTAATAATCCAAAGTTTGCATGTTAAAATCTCATCAGACAACTTTAGCATTTTACCTGATTAGCAACTTTGCAACAACTTACCACTTTTTAGCTACTTTGTTACTAACACAAATGTCTAGCAACCCAAAGATTGTGTGTTTGACTCTCATCACAGGTAACCTTAGCATTTTAGCTTATTAGCAACTTTGCAACTTCTATTGCAACTTCTTAGCATGTTAGCTAATCCTTCCCCTTCCCCTAACCTCAACCCTTTAACCTAACCTTAACACCTAGCCTAGCTAATGTTAGCCACCTAGCTAATGTTAACGTTAGCCATCTAGCACCCTAGCTAACGTTGGCCACAACAAATTGGAATTCGAACATATCATACAAAATAGATGATGGACATCCACAATTGAATACATCCCATACGAAACATAACATATCCTACTAAATGGAGGCAAACAGATTTACATTTACTATGTTACATCTACTAGTGATGCATGGGCCACCTCATAACCCCCATCCATGCGGAAATAGGGGTGCACAGGTTTAAGGCCATTAAATATTGTGTGGATGAAGGGCGGGTGTGTGGCGGGCGTGTTGAATAAAGAGTAACTAATAGCCTACCTTAAAAAAATCCATACATGTATAATTATTGTGCAATTTATATATGTAGGGTACATTGAAGTTTTTCTTTAATTATTTTAGGCTATCTAGGAATAGTGCATAAGCCTACATTCGAGGGCCTAACTGTACACGTGCCATATAGCCTACACGCCAATCGACAAATGCTTTTGAGAACGGGCAGAAAAAGTTAACCTCAATCCACAGAGGCAAAAGGGACAATGCCAGAGTTTAATTCAATAAGACAAAAGCTGTGAAATGGAGAGTTGAAAATGAAGAGAAGGGAGGGACAGAAAAGTAACGCTTGGGAAAGATTTGGTGAAGTTGTAAAAGAGGATGATAGCAGCGCATTCGGAAAGTATTTGACTTTTTACAAATGTTGTTATGTTATAGCCTTATTCTAAAATGGATTCAATAATCCCCCCCATCAATCAACAGAATACCCCATAATGGGGGCGGCAGGGTAGCCTAGTGGTTAGAGAGTTGGACTAGTTCAAACCCCCGAGCTGACAAGGTACAAATCTGTCGTTCTGCCCCTGAACAGGCAGTTAACCCACTGTTCCCAGGCCGTCATTGAAAATAAGAATTTGTTCTTAACTGACTTGCCTGGTTAAATAAAGGTAAAAAAATGAATAAAAAAAATGACAAAGCAAAAATAGGTTTTTACAAATGTTAGCAGATTTATTTAAAAAAACTACTGAAATACCTGTTTGGCGCAGTGGTCTAAGGCACACCATCTCAGTGCAAGTGGCGTCACTACAGTCCCTGGTTTGATTCCAGACTGTATCATATCCGGATGTGATTGGGAGTCCCATAGGGCGGTGCGTAATTGGCCCAGCGTAGTCTGGGTTTGGCTGGGGTAGGCCGTCATTGTAATGAAGAATTTGTTCTTAACTGACTTGCCTAGTTAAATAAAAATTAAATAAAAAAACTATTCAAACCCTTTGCTATGAGACTCGAAATTGAGCTCAGGTGCATCCTGTTTCCATTGATCATCCTTGAAATGTTTTACAGAGTCCACCTGTGGTAAATTCAATTGATTGGATATGATTTATAAAAGGCACACACCTGACTATATAAGGTCCCACAGTTGACAATGCATGTCAGAGCAAAAACCAAGAGACAAGATTGAGGGAATTGTCCGTAGAGCTCCGAGACAGGATGGTGTCGGGGCACAGATCTGGGGAAGTGTACCAAACCATTTCTGCAGCATTGAAGGTCCCCAAGAACACAGTGCAGCACTCCACCAATCAGGCCAGATGGAAGCCATTCCTAGGTAAAAGGCACGACAGCCTGCTTGGAGTTTCCAAAAGGCACCTAAAGGACTCTCGGACCATGAGAAACAAGATTCTCTGGTCTAATGAAACCAAGATTGAACTCTTTGGCCTGAATGCCAAGCGTCAAGTCTGGAGGAAACCTGGCACCATCCCTAAGGTGAAGCATGGTGGTGGCAGCATAATGCTGTGGAGATGTTTTTCAGCAACAGGGGCTGGAAGACTAGACAGTATCGAGGCAAAGATGAACAGAGCAAAATACAGAGAGATCCTTGATGAGAACCTGCTCCACAGCACCCAGGACCTCAGACTGGAGCGAATGTTCACCTTCCAACAGGACAATGACCCTAATCACACAGGCAAGACAATGCAGGAGTAGCTTCGGGACAAGTCTCTGAATGACCTTGAGTGACCCAGCCAGATCCCGGACTTGAACCCTATCTAACATCTCTGGAGAGACCTGAAAATAGCTGCCCAACTTGACAGAGCTTGAGAGGATCTGCAGAGAAGAATTTGAGAAACTCCCCAAATACAGGTTTGTCAAGCTTGTAGTCATACCCAAGAAACCTTGAGACTGTAATCACTGCCAAAGGTGCTTCAACAAAGTACTGAGTAAAGGGTCTGAATACTTATGTAAGTGTAATATTTCAATGTATTTTTTATACATTTGCAAAAATGTCTAAAAACCTGTTTTTGCTTTGTCATTGTGAGGTATTGTGTGTAGATTGATGAGGAAAATTAACAATTTAATCCAGTTTAGAATAAGTCTGTACTGTAACAAAATGTGCAACAAGTTAAGGGGTCTGAATACTTTCCAAATGCACTGGATGTGTGGTGATTGAGGCTCTATACAAATTTGACAGCCACAAAAGGGGGACATTAAATAGGCCTGTGGCACATTAAGGGAACTGTATTCAAACCCTTTGCTATGAGACTCGAAATTGAACTCAGGTGCATCCTGTTTCCATTGATCATCCTTGAAATGTTTTAAATGCCTACTGTTCAGATGGGTTAAAATTGAAAATGAAATCTAAACACTGACTAGAGGTCTATAACCTCTCTCACAGCCTTAATATTAACTCCTGCAAAATTAAGCATTTCTTGCAGTAAAAGGATACACCAAATGTTCACTTGGGAACAGGAGTGGAGAAATGATTTCTTTCAGCATCTTGAGAAAATGCAAATGCTGTTAGACACCTTCTGTTGAAATCTTATCCGAAACCTGTTTTGTTGTTTTCACAGCTTTCTATTTTCTTACAACCATCAAACTGATGTGACTTGGAAATTTTGAACAGAAAATATTTTCCGTTTTTTTTTGTTATTGCATTTTCTCCCCAGTCCCTAAATTCCTGGCAATGCAGATGACAGAGAGAGAACGTTACAGATGTCAACTAGATTTATGACATTATTCTGGTTTATTTTGTCTTGTAGGGCACCATATAATGACAGAATAGAAGCTGCATGTAATCAATTATAGACAAGTTGACTAACAAATAGCCTCGGAAATTATAAGCAGAAATCAGACAACAACAAAAAACCTGCACCCAATGTCTGCTGTCTTTGATTGTAGCCTACAGCTAATTTTCTATACTAACTGGTTAGGGTTGGGTGCAGTCTTCAGATGTTTATCACAAAGTCGGGGCGGACCGGATGGGTTTGATGATGACTGGCGCGGTTGAGCAAACAGCCGAGTCGCGCACCACTAACGTGTACCCCTGAGTTCAGGTTGAATATATTGACATACTTTCAACTAATAGGCCTACAGAACAAACCATTTTATTTGCCTTTTTTTTAAACAATTAGAACATGATATGGTTATTGTTTAACCAAGAAGGAAAACTATAAAATGCATGTTCTCACTAAGTAGTCCTACCATAGTTTACACAGGTGGTAATCTATGTCGCATGTATAAATCATTCATAAAGAAAAGGCCCTGACTTGATGGACCAATTTCACTTTGCCTGTTATAGTCTTCTATATGCAAAATAAGACGGGTTCGTCGCATATTCTACACTACCTGAATAGGGGTTTGTGTTATGAATATGATGATGTAAATCAAAGTCATTGCAGTGCCAAAGAAGTGAAGGCCGTTCTCTGCGTGGGGGAAAAGCAAGCTCCTGCTGGTTACTGGGATCCCGAGACTTGCGCGTCTTTCTCTACCACACAGCCTCTGTCCCTCCCTCTTTCACTCTCCTTCTCCTCCTCATACTCACTCGAATCTCGCTCACTCCCTCATACTGCTGTTCCCCTTAAAGCAGGGAATAACGACGGGGCGGAGGCAGTATTGGATTGATTTGCCCGCGGTGCGCAACGTCAATGGTCCACACCTGGATGTGAGTTTGACGGAAAGGTAGGTAGCAACATTTTCATTGTTTTATTTACATTTCAAAGCCTACATGCGGTACTTCCATGTCATCATATGGAATAGTTTATTACGCTACAATATCTTACTTCTAAATAAATTGTTGCAGATGCATGCAAAAAAATAATCCACTATTGTTGCTCCGGCTAACGCTGTCCACAACACACACGTCCAAAAATGTACTTGTGCCTCGTTTTTTAAATATAAAATGTTGGTAGGCTATAAGGCCATTTGTGGGCTATGCTGGATTCCGTTACTTTGTGATTTTTCTTCTTCTTCTTGATGTAGCCATACCGCACTATTTAGTGGGATTGGCTACAATCATGTTGTGCAATGGTATTCCATGTGAAAGACACACTAGACCGAAATGTCCTTCACTATTTTACATTTTGTAAGGGAGACCATGTCAATGCTTGGTTATTCTGCAATAAATCCATTCCATACGATTTAATTTATGCTCCTCGGCAATAAAGCGAATATGATTCGGAATATGTTTGGTGGAACATGCCCATAGCCTCATCATCATAACATCCCATATGCGCACACAGGAAATTGTGTGAAGGCGATGTGTGGCATGAGGTGATAGGAAATAAACGTTCTATTTCCATGGCGCGTCCTATGGCTCCAGAGGCACTACTTGTAGCGTCAATGACGCGGCTATTCGCCGGACAGCCCCCGCCCTGACTCCTGACAGAATTAATAACAAACCTAGCCTACTCTTCATGATAGTCATCTAGCCACGATGTCATAAAGAGCCAGTAGACCTACACAAAGAATTACTCCATTAGATGTTACGTATATTAAAGGGAGAAGGGAGTTCCCAGTAATGAGAATAAAAAGTTGTCATCATACACATCCCTATATGTTATTAGTATCACAGGAACCTTGTGGTGTCGTGAAGTGAGGGTAGCCATGGAGTGACTGCCTGTTAAGCCCAAGGCTGTGTTAGCCTCCTGGGGATAGTTGCCGTGCAGAGGACAGAAGAGAGCACCTTCTGTTCTATTATGGTATGTTCTGTTATATGACCACTCAGGTGGGTGGCATCTTGTTTAAGGCCCATGTAGCGGAGTGAATTTAGATAGCTGATTACACAGACAATCCTTGAGCACTAATGGCATGCAATTGCTCACAAAGTGCTTTCACCTTTTATCATACCGGTTTCACCAGGCATTACAATCCATATCCAGTCAAATGCCTCACCTCTGCATCCCTTTGTTAAGCCTGCGTAGCAGTGTGATGGCTTGAATCCCACTCACTCTTAAAACTAGCAGACTCTCACTCCCACTCACCTTCATGTTCACCTCCATGGGAGATGCTGTATAGTTTTAGTTGTTGTTTCTGTTCATTTCAGCCCTACACAGCTATCTCATAGTATGTCTCTGGTTGACAATTGTCAGTCTTACTTGGCTTGAGTATTGCTGCTTGTAAGCCAATGTTAATTCACACCATCTCCCGTGACTTGCAATATATCGATTTGTTTTTCTCCATGGGCTTTAATTTGTCTCAGTCCTGCTGTCAAGGCAAATGGGATCTTCTATCCCAACTCAAAGTTAGGCACAATCCACTTGCCTAATTTTCCCCAGACACGCCCATCTCACACAGTGCACACACACTCCACCTGACTGATGCTTATGCACACGCACGCACACACACACATATACACACGTATGCATAACATGTTGAGACACCGATCCAAACGGCAAACACAGTCCCATTTCACACCCTCTCTGAAACACCCAAACACCGCCAGGGGTGCATGTTCAGTCTGGCATTTCTAAAATGACTCAGTGGTTGACGTTTCTCAAAGGCATTTGTATGAACTGTGGACAGAATATTGAGTGACTGAGAGCCCATCATCAATACCTAATCACTGATTGTTGTGGCCTTTGTCCAGATAATCACACCAAAGAAGGTATTCCTACTGTCACACTGGTATAAAGGATTTTGGAGACAGGCGCAGGAATACACAATAGGGGTTTTTAATACACCCAAAACAAACACGTATACAAAAACACTGAGCTGTACCCAAACAAAAGGGAGGGAGGGTAAACCATCGATGAACGACACCCGTAATACACACTATATATAACAGGCAGCATAACAGCTGCACCAACGCATAGGTACTCACACCACCAACGGACATGGGAACAATAACTGGCAAAGACAGTGGGATCATATATAACATACTAATCAGGGGAAATGTGAACCAGGGGTGTGTAATCAGACAAGACAGTCCGGGGTTGATGATAATGAGTCCCTTTCAGCGACGCCTAGAAAGCCGATGACGTAGACCTCCGGAACTGGTGAACAGAATGAGCAGCAGTACCGGGGGGGGGATCCGTGACACCTACAGATACAGTGGGGCAAAAAAGTATTTAGTCAGCCACCAATTGTGCATCTTTTTAAGTGGGAGAACTTGCACAATTGGTGGCTGACTAAATATTTTTTTTTTGCCCCACTGTACCTCACTGTGAGGGAGTACAGTGGAAGCATCGTAGAAGTTAAATGAAATATATCATTCAGAAGACTAGAGCAGGCTCTGCTGCGTGCTCAGACTGGTCCATGTATGGTGGTGGTCTCACCTCTGACCATCATGCTTCTGAGGCCTTTCTGGTTTCCTTGACAGCAAATACATAAGATCTGGACAGGGTTTCCCAAAAGCATTGTAGCTCTAAGGTCATCTTTCGTTCATTTAGTTTCAATGGAATTAAGAAGATCTTAGTGCTACGATGCTTTCGGGAATCCCAGGCTTGTTTCAGATCAGATGCTTCAATAAAAATGTAACAACTTTAGGTTCTCATAATTTAAGGCAAACATCTCTCCAGTGTATTTAACCAACACAAACCTCAATGCGTGTACAAAACATTAAGAACTCCTGCTCTTTCCGTGACAGACTGACCAGGTAAATCCAGGTGAAAGCTACGGTCCCTTATTGATGTCACTTGTTGAATCCACTTCAGTCAGTGTAGATGAAGGGGAGGAGACAGGTTAAAGAAGGATTTTTAAGCTTTGAGACAATGGAGACATGGATTGTGTATGTGTGCTATTCAAAGTTCCCTTTGAATGGGGAATGGTAGTAGGTGCCAGGCACACTGGTTTGTGTCAAGAACTGAAACACGGCTGGGTTTTTCATGCTTAGCTTCCTGTGTGTATCAAGAATGGTCCACCACCCAAAGGACATCTAGCCAACTTCACACAACTGTGGGAAGCATTGGAGTCAACATAGGCCAGCATTCCTGTGGAACGATTTCGACACCTTGTAGAATCCATGCCCTGACGAATTTAGGCTGTTCTGAGGGCAAACTGGGGAGTAGTGCAACTCAATATTAGGAAGGTGTTCTTAATGTTTTGTAAGTTCAGTGTATGTTATGCGTGTCGCACTGAAACAATGGACATGGTCATTTGTGAGGCTTGGGGGGGGGGGGGGGGGTGGACAATTGACCTCTTCATGGAGCTCTATGGTACTCTTCATAGGGCTGTATTCTCCATTACTGTTAACATTTGTCATGCCTCATACAGTATCTGACTGTGGCACATTAAGGTGAACAGCTTGCTACTGGAATTCTTATTTTTATGGCTGCGTTTACTTTGGAAAGCTTTCAAGTTGTTTAGTTTTCGACTGAATGGAATGTTGATTTGAATAGCTGTTGTCTACTCTCCACTTGAATTTGAACTTGTCACAGGATGGATATTTTGTTGTTATTAGATTGGATTAATGATGCTGCAACATTAACAACAAAGTAGCCATTTAATTCACCGAACCCGGCTAAATTAAGCCATGTGTATAATGAAATAACTTGTGTCAATTGCCTGCCTGTGATCTAGCTATGTGAGGAATGCTTACCAAAAGCCTTGGTCAAATGACCATCTTCCTTGCGTAAAATACATGTGGTAAATATTTAATCTGTTGATTTAATCAGCTATCCAGCACATGCTGGTGAAGTCACTGATGTTTAGCCACAGGACATAATCCTTTTTTTGTTTGGGTCTGAAAACTGGAACGAGGCTATGATAGAAATGCTCTATTAGGCCCTATTCCCACTACGAGAGACGAAGGAGAGTCAGAGGAGCAGAGTGGCAAAAGCGATTTCTATTTTTCATTTCACATTACATCCATGTGTTACCTTTCGCTGTGACTGGCAACACGTCATTCTTGGTCAGCAAACTCAAACTGACCATATATCAGTCGCCACTAGCCAGCAAGCACAAACTATTTAACAATTCAAGCTACTTTTTCTTCTAAAACATATTACAATATTGAATAATGCAACCAACCCATATTACACTCTTGAATAATGCAACAACCAAAAGCATGTGCAGACAATTAAAGGGTTTATTTTCTCGTCCGTACACATTGAATTGACTGACAATAGACAGCTAACACCTCAAAAGTCTCAATGTACAGACATTTTCCTTATTTAAAAAAAAACATCTGTTTAAAAAAACATTGCTATACTATTACAATTTTTACTGTAATAGTGTTGGCTCAACAAGACAATTCTGTTTACACTGCTCTGCGGCTTAGAGGGGGGCAACTGTAGGGTGAGTGTCGGGTGCAACGTCTGGAGGTAGCTGTGGAGACGTGACAAGTACACCAGTTTACATTGTAGTATGTGCAGACGCTTAGATCCAACCTCTTCAGACATTTATGCTCAAATCATTACTAAGTAGACCTCTATTTCTTCATCTGTATCATCTAGTTCTTTCAGCAGTTTCTTCCATCTCAGCTTATTCTTATAGTTGGTTTGTATTCGTCCGTCTCTCTTAGCCAGCGCTGTCTTTCTTGCAGCCTACACAGTCCGAGTCAGCAGCCTTACTGGGTAGAGCTGTCAGACAGTAGCTTTGTTAACATTAGGCCTGGAACACTCCTGTGAACAGTTTAGATCTCCCCTGCCCAGAGCATCACTTGCCTGCCTACACTCTTAAAAATACAAGTGCAAGTTGGAACCAAATAAGCTTCTTTAGAGCAAAGCCATAGGGAACCATTTTAGGGTCTCTGAAAAATTATAAATGGGGATGATTCTTTGAAGAACCATACAAAAATCCCAAACCAAAAAATGTTTCGGCCCGCCAGGACCGGAATTAAATAGCCCCGCTGTAGAGTTTTAAGCTTATTTGCATATTTCCCAGGGTGGATTTTAAGTGAATTTTAGATTTACCAGTACCACCCACGACTGTGTTTGCATGTGACCGAGGACATGGTTGTTGCATTTATTCATTTTCAGTCTTGTGGCCTTCACCAAATGAGATCCTAAGAGAATATGTTGTCATTAAATTACATTCTTTAAGACAATACATATTTCATAAGGCCTATTTCTTAACACAAGCCTAGTTTTATCCTAATACAGTTAGTCTGAAACTCATATTTTACAGCCTGCTAGTCATATTATGCTGGTTTGCAAAGTGATGTCTAATTCCTGTTGGAATCTAGCCGGAGTGGGGATTAAATAATAATAATAATAATATATCCCATTTAGCAGACGCTTTTGTCCAAAGCGACTTACAAGTCGGCTGGGGCCACTACTTTTACATATGGGTGGCCCCAGCGGGAATCGAACCCACGACGCTTGGCATTGCAAGCGCCATGCTCTACCGACTGAGCCACACAGGACTTAGATTATCCAATTTTTTTCAAATTTCTACTCGCCTGCAACCTGCATTCAGAATGACTGCCAGGGTTGGGAAGACCAAGATATGAAACTGCCTTAAACATCTAAATTGGAACAACCATTTCAGTAACAGGTGCAATAAGTCCAAGTAACAGATTGGATTAGTTTAGGAAAATGTATTATTTATATTTGAGTAGCATAAGATGACTCAATCAATCAATGTACATGCAAGAAAATAGATATTGAAACAAACAATTCTAAAAATCAACCTGCAATAGAGCATGCTGGGAAATATGATATTGGTGGGTGTGGTTTTGGTTCAACTCTGGTTATTAACACCAACACTGGAGTTCTTACACACCACTGAGTGTTCATTTAACTATTTACAATGTAAAGGAAAGAGTTCTCCAAGGAACCTTACGAGCTGGGGAATAGGCATTTATGAACACTTTTTGTCAGTGTACTGAGAGACTTGGATGAAAGAGAACTGCTGGCTTGATATCACATCATATCACTCCCCTGACAGCTCTTTCTCTATCTGTGTCTGTCTCTAAGCTTTTGTATGTCTCTATGGCAAGCGTGTGGCACATCTGTCTCACACTGGGGTCATGTAGATACATGAGTTGGTCGTAGTGTATGTGTCTGTGTGTGTTATATGCTTGAGGCTGAAATTTCAGATCACAGAATGCTGATTTAAGCCACCCAAGCCATAGACTATTCACTCTACTACTGTCCAGCAAATAGTACCTGAGCATCTGCTCAGACAGATTCTACCCCCAAGCCATAAGACTGCTAAATAACCACAAGACTGCTAAATAGTTAGTTGCACTGACTCTGTGAGTGTATATATATAGTCTTGAGAATGTGCATACTCACTACACTGACACTCACTACACTGACACTCACAGAACTCCCAAACACATTCACATACACTACATACGCACACACACATCATATGCTGCTAATCTGTCCTTTATTTGACTATTTTTATTATCTATCCTGATGCCTAGTCACTTTACCCTGCTTTTTATGTACATGTCTACCTCAAATTCCTCATACCCCTGCACAGTGATATGGTACTCTGTATATTGCTTTATTCATAGTTTTTTTTAGTAAAAAAAAACCAAAACTTGGCATCATTGGAAAAGGCTCGTGAGCAAGTATTCCACGGTAAAGTCTACACCTGATGCATTCGGCGCATGTGACCAACAACATATTGTTTTGATTTTCCCTGATTTGCAATTCAAATGAGGAAGTATGAAGCATCCACTGGGTCTGAGGCACAGTGGCAGTGCTCCTCGCTCTGCTCAGTCTTTACCTGGAGACAACAAGCTCCTGTACCCCACGTTAACCTCATAGACTACTAGACTATCCTACTACTCATTACCACGTTACAACATGCTGCCGTCATCGTTAGAAAATAGAAGTGCATTATCTTGCTTGTATCGTTATTCATTTATTACAGTGCCAAACCAGAGGACATATGTACACAGACATTAGTACGTGGGCTTTACAGTGCGGTGTGTGTTGAGGACAGAGTGTATGCTCTGAGCTGTCATTGCTGCTGGCCCTGTGGAATGTTCCCTGGCTCCGTGTTGTAGCTGGGTGAATCTGGTCACGTCTCATGCAGCGGTGCAGGGACGAGTCGGAGGGAGTCACAGAGACGAGCCACAGGCTTGGTCAGAGACACTGTACTACTGAGAACACACATAGACAGAAGAGGAGACTTTGCTTTACACTGCTCTCTGAGGTTAGGATGGTAAGGTCTGTTCTGGACAGTGCCATTCATGTCGTTGTTGTAAAGTGTGGCGTTTCTGAGGAGTGATCACGTGCTTTTGTCTTGTGGGAGTGGGTGACATAATGTATTTCAATTGTGAGGGATGTGGAAGGATATTTCACTGATTGATAGTAGATGTTTTGAGAGCTACCTGTAAAACACCCGTTTGAAATGAGCGAGACAGTGTACAGGATAAGACACACCTGCAACGAACGGTAAGCAAAGTATAATTCGGAGCAATAAGAGACCTGAAAAGCAAATGAAAGGATTGTAATCTCATTAGTGAGGAAACAATGATGCCTTTAAAAAAGGACAAGGAAAATGTTTCCATAATACCATGGCGTGGAACTGGCCAGGGGGAGTTGAATGTCTATTCATGCTCTGGGATTGAATTAGGCCTTACAAGAGGTGTAGTGGAATCATTGCAGTCTTTTCAAAGTCGAATTACACCGCAACAGAGTAACTCCCTTGATTTAACGCATGGAGGGTTGCGTTCCCTCGTGGTCAGACTGTTGGCAAACACAGTCGCTGGCTGAATTTTTGAATGCAATATTAGTCCAATGTTTTATTTCTGTACCACTCCTAGACTGCGGTAATTGAGATGATTTATCTTATTGAATCCTCAACCTTGTTGATTACTGAAGCGCTGCCATCACAGGTTTTAAGGAGAACCATAGGACTATTTGCTGTCTCTGACCGCTGGGGACAATGGGTATTGTCTTGCCATAGGAAGTCAATGGGTGTCTCTTTTCAATGGGCTAGACAGCCAGTGGGTTGTTGACGTTTCTAATGACTGCTGGGCAATGAGCTGTCTCTCCTCTCTATGTGTTCTCTCTGGCATCGTGCCTCTTTCTCTCATTCCCTCAGTGTTGTCCCTTCACCTCCTACTACTGTCTGCTCAGGAGATTTATTTGTATCATCATTTTTTTAACGTACTGATTCACTGGCACCTCTCTCGCATCAGTCTCTGTTCTGATGAGATGGGTGTTCTGCTACTGTAAATCCCAGGGAGCTGCTATTTCATTTCCTTAAGACGGTTTTAGTCCTGTCTTTTATTTCCAGCTTGCCATCATAGCTCGTGGCGTGTGATGGGAAGTGTCACTTTGTCCTTCTGAATGGGAGGCAGAGCCAGCCCAGAGAGGGAGTGGAGCATCCAGTCTGTTCTCCAGAGCTGCAGAAGCTCTCTGTGCTCCTGCTGATTGCAGTGAGTCAGCAGGTTCTGAGGCTGGGATGGATTTCTCTCTCTTTTTTTCTTACATACCTGCCTCCCCTCTACACTCTCTCTAAAGAAATCTCCCCTCCTTTTTCAGGGATGAGTCATGTCTCTCTGATCAAGTGGGATGGTGATTACATGTGCATGCTTCATGCCTCATTGTCTTTCACCCCAGCTCAGACAGTGTACTCTTCTTTGTGCTACTGTATCTTACAGCCATCCAGTATCTCAGGGATTCAGTGATGTTGATTGGTGGAGGAGTTGTGTAGCTGTCTGTAGCTCTATGCAGCCAGTGATGTTGGCAGGTAGCCTAGTGGTTAGTGTTGGGCCAATAACCGAAAGGTTGCTAGATCAAATCCCTGAGCTGACAAGGTAAAAATCTGTCATTCTGCCCCTGAACAAGGCTGTTAACCCACTGTTCCTAGGCCATCATTGTGAATAAACATTTGTTCTTAACTGACTTGCCTAGTTAAATCAAATTTTAAAAAAAATGTCACTGCAGAATGTGTTTTTCCTATTGTCTGTCCATGACCTCAGCGACGCTTAAACTCTCCACTGTAATAAACATCAGAGATTGTAATTAGCCTGTCAGGAGATTAAATGAGAAGTTTTAATCAGTGCTCATGTGAACTGGGACATTCGATTCGTGCCACGTTTGTTTTGATGACGGCGAGTTCCCATGATCTATGCTCAGTTAGTGCTGCATAAAGTACTACCATCGAACTGGATATTGCAGGGCAGACCGGCTGGACAGGGGCGACATCACATCAGGAAAAAAAACGTCTTTGTTTTCACTCAATTCCCATTGCTAGCTTCCCTGGTCAGGATGCTTGTTGATGTTTGTAGGCTAGTCGTGTAGCAGCAGAAGGTGTGTGGAATAGTTAGGGTCTGAGGAGCAGAGGAGAGGAGACTACTCCTAGTCCCGCTGGGCCTGTCTTGTGGCTCCCAAACTGGTCAGACAGGTTGGATAGGAGATCCCGGATGTGCCTCAATATACTGCACTTGGTGTATGCCTGCTGTGTGCTTAGAGATCTATAGACAATGTACAGGATTAATTACAAGCTAACCGATATCAATGTATGTGTGAATGACGTCTGGTCTCAGGTAATTGTTGGTTTGTATGTAGTGTGTGTGACTGTGACAGGGGTGAGGCGTCTGCCGCCTGTTATTATGGAACACGGTGCTACTTTACCCCTGATGCCTGACACAAGGACACTCCCAGCTCCTCTATCATGACCATGAGCACAGCAACACACAGTATCTCTCTGCAATCAGCTACCAACTCTGTTCTTTCTCCCTGCAGACAGAACCACACTGCCAACTTTGGTCCTGGAATACTCAAATCGGTTAGCCATATAATTGACTCCAATATGTCAATGGGTGTGAGTGTCTCGGCCGTTTAGAACTTATTAAAACCGTACATGCTTCCTATGATTTATGATTCAGACCAGAGACTCACGTCCAGGGTGAGTTTCATAGTCACATTTCACACATTCTGTTCCTCATAAACAGGGCGATTTTACTGGGGATATTAAAGGGCTGACATTAAATGTCTTAGTCAGGAGGACGTTAGACCGTAACCATTATATGACCTACGTACAGGCCTGCTGTCGAACATCTAGACTACACCACAGCTCCATCCTAAAGGACTAAAAACTGAAACCGAGTGATATGATTTGATAACTGTGTGTGTGTGTGTGTGTGTGTGTGTGTGTGTGTGTGTGTGTGTGTGTGTGTGTGTGTGCATGCGTGTGTGGCAATCCCAATCTATTTTTTATTTCACCTTTATTTAACCAGGTAGGCTAGTTGAGAACAAGTTCTCATTTGCAACTGCGACCTGGCCAAGATAAAGCATAGCAGTGTGAACAGACAACACAGAGTTACACATTGAGTAAACAATAAACAAGTCAAAAACACAGTAGAAAAAAAGGGTCTATATACAATGTGTGCAAAAGGCATGAGGAGGTAGGCAAATAATTACAATTTTGCAGATTAACACTGGAGTGATAAATGATCAGATGGTCATGTACAGGTAGAGATATTGATGTGCAAAAGAGCAGAAAAGTAAATAAATAAAAACAGTATGGAGATGAGGTAGGTATAATTGGATGGGCTATTTACCGATAAGACTATGTACAGCTGCAGCGATCGGTTAGCTGCTCAGATAGCAGATGTTTGAAGTTGGTGAGGGAGATAAAAGTCTCCAACTTCAGTGATTTCTGCAATTCGTTCCAGTCACAGGCAGCAGAAAACTGGAACGAAAGGTGGCCAAATGAGGTGTTGGCTTTAGGGATGATCAGTGAGATACACCTGCTGGAGCGCGTGCTATGGGTGGGTGTTGCCACCGTGACCAGTGAACTGAGATAAGGCGGGGCTTTACCTAGCATGGACTTGTAGATGACCTGGAACCAGTTGGTCTGGCGACGAATATGGAGCGAGGGCCAGCCGACTAGAGCATACAAGTCGCAGTGGTGGGTGGTATAAGGTGCTTTAGTGACAAAACGGATGGCACTGTGATAAACTGCATCCAGTTTGCTGAGTAGAGTGTTGGAAGCTATTTTGTAGATGACGTTGCCGAAGTCGAGGATTGGTAGGATAGTCAGTTTTACCAGGGTAAGTTTGGCGGCATGAGTGAAGGAGGCTTTGTTGCGGAATTAGAAAGCCGATTCTGGATTTGATTTTCGATTGGAGATGTTTGATATTAGTCTGGAAGGAGAGTTTACAGTCAAGCCAAACACCTTGGTACTTATAGATGTCCACATATTCAAGGTCGGAACCATCCAGGGTGGTGATACTAGTCAGGCGTGCAGGTGCAGGCAGCGAACGGTTGAAAAGCATACATTTGGTTTTACTGATCAGTAGACTAACAATGATGTTTAAATCACTTCTCTGCTTTTTATATCAACTCAGAACTGAAACGGGTGACACGACTTGATAACATCACCGCCGTTCAATTGTGTTCAACTGTATGACAAATCCTGATGTGTTCAGCAGTCAACAATTAGGGGGCTTGTTTGTGTTGTTGTGCTCACTGATGCACTGTTATCAGCAGAAGGAGAAAACAGAGCTCTCGGTTCTCCTCAGCACCTGCATGCAGAGCTACCACAAACCCCTCAGTCGTGAAGAGAGCTCACGCATTGTTGTGGCGCTCTATGAACAGATCGCCGTGTTTCTCAACTACAGGCTGTATAATTGTAATAACTATTCATTGGTAGTTGAGTCCGTTAGTCAGTGTAGATACGTTAGCACTAGTAGTCATTAGATAAAGTGAATTTCCCCCATGCAATGTAAAGCCCTTTGATCGAGACAAACAAAAAAAAGCGGTCTATTAATCGAATCCATTATTAGTATTCGTTGCATAGTTCCACAGTTTGAGATCCTAGCATTTGTTCTGCTCTCCACACAGATCTTTCTGTGGTACATTGATTCTCATCGTGAAAACAAGCCCAAAAGGTCCTTGATAATTCGTATCATGATGTTGAAGTGTAGCCGCTATGGTACCGTTCTGCTGCTGCATTCCTTTTGGACATTGACACTAGCACACAGTGCTGCCAACTCCTCCACAGTGCACTGATGCTTTCAGCTAGCACTCAGTAGACCCTCTATTCTGATGCACACAATGGTCTTAAACAAGAGACTGGTTTACTGGACTGACAGTAAGTCTTAAACAGTTAGCTCTTCGGCTCAGTAGTAAAGGCATTGACTGGGTGACTCTTAGTTAGGCCTCTCTGTGTCTAGATGGCAGTAACATTGAGCTCCCCGTTCGACCCCTTTACTAGCTCCCTGTCACTGACACCAATAACACACAGAGTCCCTTTAGCTTCCTTTCAGCCATGCTCTGATCCTAATAAGGAGATGAATGGCTCTATACAAACAGGAGAGTGAGCTGAGCTGGGACTGGACCCATGCCCACTGCCAGCCTCTCCTTCTAAAATGTCTGTCTCTCTCCCCCAGAGCCTCTCCTCGCAAACTCACCCAGCCTCTCTACCAGCCTCCCCCTGCTTCTCTCAGCTCTCAGCTCTCTGGGTAGAATGACCAGGTCCCATGTAGCTGGAATCAGGATGTAACAGCGAGAGACATGAATGTGGTCAGACAAGAAAGGAGAGAGAGCAGTAGGAACTAGTATTGCCACAAACACTTCCACCCTTCAGGACTCTCTCCCTCCGAGGCAGGCAGACCAAAGCATGCTAAATGGGCACCAGCTGACAGAAAAAGCCGATATTCTTTTGTGCTAAAACACATCTTTAGTGGCTGTCAGCGAATGACAATCCCCATGTAAGAAATCATTGCTTTTGTGTTTTTAAGAAAATGGGAGTTCACTGGGGCAGTATTTCCACTTGGCAACTGAGCATGTGCCAATCAGGGATAGGATTTCCCAAGGGAGGCCTTTTCAACTAGTCTTCCATTTAATATAGCTCTGCTTCCATGGTAACTCTGTTTCCCTCATACAGAAGGGTGCTGTTCTCTTTGTTGAATGTTTTATACACTAGCGGTCTTTTGTAGGTCTTAGTTGACGTCTTAATTTCTTTATAAAGGTGTCAGAAAGGAGTGGTGTCGACTGAAGCGGTGTGCCTGCCGCACACATTCATAGCAGAGGTGTTGAATATGAGTATAAATGGTAACACCCCAGAGAATGTACAGTACTGCACACAGAAGCAGTTCATATACTTTTGAGCTTTTCAGATTAGGTTGAGATACGGTATTTGTTGCCACTGAATCTCTGGTCTTCAGGCTTTTTAAAGGACTAAACTGTAAGCCTTTATACCCACGTCTATCGACTATTGTCGAAAACAAAACTGAAAATCTTTCATTCCCTCACATACTATGGTATGTCTTGATATGTTTTGGCTTCTCGTCTTTACACATTACTCTAACATGCCATAGGACCCAACCCGCATGTCCTTCTCATTGGTTCTTTGCAACTCCTTCAATACAGTGGCATGCTGTCAGCTCAGGGACTGAATGTGCACATCAGGGTTACCCAACTGGTGGCCCGTGGGTGATTTTTAAAAATATTTTTTTATTTGGCCCCCTTATGTGTATTTTGTTGTTGTTGGGCATAACTGTAAAAACACCAGCAAATCAGCTCCAAGTGATTTTAATTTCGGAAATGTGTTCCAAAGTATTCCCACGCATAACAGAGAGATAGATGTATGTGATTGAGTACAAGGTGTGCCATGATTATGTTTGAGTCAAATATTATATCTGTTTGGGCTTCCTGTGGTCAATTTGCAGTCTACAAATGATTTGTGGAAGCCCCCCTGATCATCCACTCAAGAGAAAATCGGCGTGCCGCTGAACCTAGTTGATGATCCTCGCTGTAGATCTTCTACTGTTGAGGTGATGGAGCTGATGTAAATGGACAGCCTTTAATTTCAGTCGACAGACTATCCATTAATTCCATTACCACCCGAGACATCAGGCAGGCAGTCCTCCTGTGTTCTGTTCTGTTTTTAGTGTTGGACTTCATTCTCACTAGGTAGCCTAAGGGTCCAACAGCCAGTGTGTATGTAAGCGGATGCTTGAGTCACACAGATGCTAGGCTTTGCCAGCAAGTTTCACAGTTAAAATGTATATAACGCACGATTGGCATATTTTATAATGATTATAGGTTTGGCTGGAATTTATTGCAGTCTTTTTTGGGGGGGCTACAATTTGATTTTGAGAGTCACTGACTGGAAGGAAATTCTGTGTTTTCACCATCAATTAAATTGAATAAACTCGCATCTCTGCTTTGAGAGTGATGAAATATATATTTTTTTATAGGGTCACGAATCGTATCTGTTTCCACAGCAACCACAATGATTTGCAGGCAGCTTATGGTCAGTGGATTGCTATTTGCAGCACTACCGTTTGCTGATGACAGACCTACCAATGGCCGTTCAGAGTTTCGTCTGTATAGCCCTTGGCTGCATTTATTTATACAGTATCTGCATTCTCATAATCATGGCTCACCCAAAGTAAGACTATCATTACGATTCAGTAAAATAAATCAAACAAAAATAAAAAAAACTATTTAGATGGCTTGAGTATATTTGTGAACGTCCGGCTCAAGCAAGTCTTATGTACTGTAGCAAAATTTGAAATTGTGTTTTTTTTACATTGGATAAAAGTAGAGACTCAGCTCCAAAATGGTATATCGTACACTACAGTCGAGGAACAATTGGAAAGTAATTCTGCTTTGAAAGTTGCTAAACTTGTAAACTCACTTTTGAGAAAATGGCCTCTTGAATGCTTTGGTACTACTCCTGGAGAGCCCTTTGTCTAGACCCATTTAGCATCGTTAAGGGTTGATCACAGTGTTCTGTACTAACAGTCAAGCACCCAACCTAACTTGCTAGCTACTTCCAGACACAAATGAGAGAATATCTCACAGTACGTTACTCAACGGCAGTCAAGCACCCAAGCTAACTGGCTAACATTGGCCAGCTTGTTAGCTACTTCCAGACACAAATGAGAACCCCCCCCCCCCACGCTGACCATTTTACTTGCCCTAGCAGAGCTGGTTAGAATGTTTTCATGTTATCCAGAGCATTGGTGACTAACTGTGCTGCTGGTAACAATTTGTTATTACGCTTTTTTGCAAAAGTTTACTGACACCAGCCATATTCAATGGGTGTTGAGCGTTCGTAAATTCATCAGTTATTCTGCACTCTGGCACACTCAGATGAAAGTGCTCTAAAATCGGAGTAGATGGCCAGACTGAATTTACGAACGCACCCGAAATGGTTACTTGCATAGTGGAGTCTTTTTTGTTAAGGTATGTATTAGCTAGCTAGGTAAACAATGAACCATAATCCCAACTTATGACGTTACTACCCTGCATGAATCTGCAGGTAGCTAACCAACCAGGTTCTATGGTAGCTAGCTAACATCAAGCTATAACTAGACAAGCAAATGGCTCTGAGATACGAATTAGAAGATCATACACGTAACATTAGCTAGCTAGCGAGTGAGCCAGCCAGCTAACGTTAGCTAACTAGTTAACAGTACACTTTAACATGAAATTAAAATACTTTATGTCAAAATTAGAAATGTGTAATATCTGAAAATATAGCTAGTTAGACTATCGAGTTTATACATCATGGATGGACGTGTCTCCTGCTGGATGCCATGGTTGCCCTTAGTTTGAAGATGTAATCCGGAGACAAGTGTTTTTTTTCTCCTTAGCTATCATACTCGAATTCCTTAGCTATCATACTCGAATTCCACTGATTTTTAGAACTCGGTCCTCCAGAAAGTGGAGAGCAACACTTCTGCAGTTTTATTTTGTGATACATAAAAGCAGCATTAGACTGGATTACCTAAACATACTGACTAGCTCAAATAGAGAGACGCATATTATATGGCATGTCTAGCACACTCATTATCGAAGCCAGACATGGCTAGCGGGAAGATTGCTGTCTTTTTCTGTGGCTAAACCAACTGGGCTCGTAATGTAACAATTTTATTTGTATGTAAAGATGGCATACACATTTGGTATTCATGCACATAAAAGTTCACATGTTCGAGAAGGCATTTCTGCCAAAAAACACACACATTTAGATAAAAAATAAACAAATAATTGCGTTCAAACGGCTCTTCTGTGAAGTAGTGACCAAACAACTATTTTCCTGAAACGAGTCACATTTTGTAATATCACTCTCTAGATCAATGCAGGAAAAACTATTACACAGTAACGTGATCTAGTGTGTCCAATGGACAGCCTGAAATGACCACAGGACCCGTTGATGTGTTAGACTCCTTCTCCCCATGATTCTTTCCTTAGTTGTCACCAAGGCAGTCATCTTGAGTGACCCTCTATGAATATGGTATTGACCTTAGATGGACCCCGTGCCCAGACCTAGAGAAGGAGACCGTTGACTATTCTAGTGACAGGCTATTCATTTTTGTTGTTGTTAGACCTGCACAACGCTGCTTGACTCAAGAATAAGACGTAGACACCAGATCAATTTAAGGAACACGGCGAGAACTATGATCTGCACAATCGTAAATGTCCACTACTAAACCATAGCTCACACTTGGCAGCCAATCGTCAGGAAGGATGATAGACAAGACCGTAGGAGGTGAGAGAAGCAACCACCCTCTCACAATTCCCCTTTACTAACGACCCTTCTTCCAGTGCAGGGATGGCCAGCTTTGATTGGGGTGGGGGCCACAAAAAAATCTAAACTCATCATGAGGGGCCGCAGTGGCTTGCGGGTCTGTGTACCCACATCCATACCCACACATGCAGTCTGAGCCGGCCCTTGCCTTTGGGGGCACTAAGTTCAATTCTGGGGGCCCACCTTGTGAGCAAAACATTTTAGTGGCACACCTCTAGATTTTTTTTGTTTTGTTTTAGGGTTCATTTCCTGCAATTCTACACATTTTGCCATGGGCAGAGAGAAGATTTTGCAATTGTATAACTATACAGAACAAAAAATAAATGCAACAATTTCAACAATTTTACTGAGTTACAGTTCATATAAGGAAATCAGTAAAATGAAATAAATTCATTAGGCCCTAATCTACGGATTTCACATGACTTGGCAGGGACACAGTCATGGGTGGGCCTGGGAAAGAATTGGCCCACCCACTAGGGAGACAGGCCCAGCCAATGAGAATGAGTTTTCCCCCACAGAAGGGCTTTATTACAGATATAAATACTCCTCAGTTGTATCAGCTGTCCGGGTGGCTGGTCTCAGACGATCCCTCAGTTGAAGAAGCCGGATGTGGAGCTCCCGGGCTACCATGGTTACATGTGGTATGCAGATGCACAACCAAATTTCAAAATTGTACCTTGTGTATCATTTTTCCAGCTTTTTGTGTAAATTCATCCGCAAGCCTACACAAGGGAGGCCGCTAGTGAAGTGTTCTGTGGCCGGGGTTGCCGTGGTAACACTGCTGTAACATTAGCGACCTTTTGGTGGCATGCTGAAGATGCTGACCTCACAGCAGGACCACGCTCACACGTTACACAATGTGCGAGCTAGTAACCCCAGGATAGAGGTCTACTCGGCTGAGGAATGTATGAAGGAGTTAATATAACCTACTGAGGATTGAGGCTGACTGGCTTCATGCTCCTCATCTAATGGCACGACCTCTGTCTGTCTCCAAACTGCCACTGATGCAAATATTTTCTGCTGAAACGCTGACCTAACCCATAGGATTCTTTATGACAAGCAGCCTTTATGGATTTTTCATTCAGCTGATGGTGGAACACACACACGTACACACACACACCACCCTCCGTTTAGCCTCAGGCTGAGCGTGGGATGACTGTGTGAGCAACACAGCACTGCTCATGTCAATCTCTTCACCATTGGACGCTATGAGCTATGATCACTGCTGTTTCTCTCTCTTTCTCCCGAATAGATGCTGATCAAGCTTCTCCCTGAACACCAATCACTTTAATAATGTTTACATGTCTTGCATTACTCATCTCATATGTGTATACGGTATTCTAATCTACTGTATCTTAGTCTATGCTGCTCTGACATTGCTGGTCCATATATTTAGATATTCTTAATTCCTTTACCTATATTTGGGTGTATGTTGTGAAATTGTAAGATATTACTTGTTAGACATTACTGCCCTGTCGGAGCTAGAAACCCAAGCATTTCCCTACACCCTCAATAACATCTGCTAAGCATGTGACCAATAAACTTTGATTTGGCCAAGCCTCTGGGCCTCTGCAGAAGGACCTGGGGGATTTTCTAGGTCGTTTTCAGCAGTGTGTGTCTGTGTGTGTGTGTTTGTCTAATGGCACTCTTCCCCTCCATGGACAAGGCCAACCGGACAAATAGTGCAGCGTCAGCACTTTAAGCTCCTTTTATCTCAAGGGGCAGGCAGTGAGCCATTAGAAAACTAAATGAAAGGTGTGTTTGTTTTGGTTCATTGTTGCCGTCTCTGGTTCTGTGTTTCAGCGTGTCACAGGGAGGTACAATAGTCTTTTGTTTCCAGGTGTTCCCTGAGCTGCCTGCCACTGAGTGAGGAGTGCTGAGCTGCTGCAATAGAGGTCATGTTCAGAGCCAGGGTCTGTTTGCTGCAGTGTGTGTGTGTGTGTTGAGCTGCAATATAGGTCATGTTGTGAGCCACCATTGATAGTTACTTCCTTCTCATCTTGCCCAAAGCACTCCTTTATCCTGGCCTTACTTGAGCCATGCATCGCACACAGCCTTCAGTTATAATTCTACATGTCCCTTAATGGAAAAAAGCTTGTCGTGTTAAGCAGGCCGTGGTAAAAAAAAAAATGTCTGAGATGATTACAGAAGACAGAAACGCAGCCCTATAAGCAAAGATATAGATAATTAATGACGATGCAGAATGGCGTAGAGAGAAGAAGCAAGTCACACCCACCACCACACAAACCCACAACTCATTTCAATATCCTCTGACATATCTCAGTGGGATGAAACGGTAACCGCCATCGCTCTGAATGTGGACCATCACTGCTCTACAAACATACACTTTGAGATATCAGAACATGGACAACCTTAGTGTGTATTGACTAGCAGATTGTGCCCCTGAGTCAGGTCTTTGGATAATTTAGTAGAGCCTCGGTGAGGGACTTTATGGGTAAGCATGTTGGCCATGACTTCATGCCTGCCCTCCCTTCCCTTCCTCCACCCGTCTGTCCTCCGGTCTTTGGCACATTCAGATCAGATTGATGGTTTTTATAACTGGCAGCATTTCTACTAAGGATTCCAATGAACTGGGATTAAGGGCCAGCATACAAAACAGGGAGGTATATATGAGAGGGCCGACTGCTATCGATTCCCTCTGCTTCGATCTGACAAGCAGCCCATGAAGGGAGGGAGTGTCCCGATGGTGACTGATGTGCAGGATCAGGATCAGTCTGAGTTGTAAAGCTGTGTGTGGTGCAGTAGAGATGGTGTGTGTAGCTCTAAACTGAACTGGGTTTATTTTGGAGCTGGTTTGGTGTGTGTGTGTGTGTGTGTGTAGTCTGTCGCTCACTGCACAGTTGGGTAGGGAGGGGTTGGTCTGGATGACGGTCTGGAGACAGGGTCAGCCAGGCTATCAGTAAGGCCTCCTGGGGGGGTAGGTACTGTCCGGTGAGTAGCACTCTGTGGAACAGCTTGTTGGCTGTCAAGAAGTCAACTCCCTTTTCTGCCAGAAAGCTCACACACATACATACACATAGACACGCACGCACATACACGCACACACATGTAGTTACAGGCCCTGCGCCGCAGTGACGCATAACCTCAGTGGGAGGTACAGACCACGAGAAGAGCCTCCTCCCTCACTTATAAACACGCTACGACGTTGCGACAGTGTGTGTTTGTACTGCATGTGTCTCTCTCTTTGTGTGTATGTGTAAATTGCATGGTGCCTCTTTTAGACAGTTGTACTGTTTGTGTGTATTTGAGAGCTCCCACGTGAGAAGCTGCAGTACTGTAGCTGTGAGTTGTTTGAGAGGCTGTGAATCTGTTGGCTGGCCCATTGCGAACTACTCTAACGAGTCAATCTCCGTGTGAAACCATGTTGTGCAACAGTGTAATCCTTCAGTATGGGCTGTATTTATCTGTCTTTGCAGATGGATTCTTGTAGCCTACACTGCTACAAAAAAAGGGTTCCAAAAGGATAGCCATTTTCAGTTCCAGGTAGAACCCTTTTGGGTTCTATATAGAGCCCTCTGTGGAAAGGGTTCTACATGGAACCGAAAAGGGTTCTTCAAAGGGTTCTCCTATGGGGACAGCCAACTAACCCTTTAAGGTTCTAGATGGCACCTTTTTTAGAGTATATCTGGACAGCTTTGGTGTGTGTTTGGGTGCAACAGAGGGATTTATGGTCTGCTGCTTAATAAACACATGATTAGCTGGCACTTGTGCAAAGTACAGGTAACTGTCAAAATAAAGGAAACCCCAATAAAGTGTCTTAATAGTGTGTTGGGACACCACGAGCCGCCAGAACAGCTTCAATGCGCTTTGGCATAGATTCTACAAGTGTCTGGAACTTTATTGGATGCGACACCATTCTTCCACAAGAAACTCCATCATTTTGTTGATGTTGGTGGAAAACACAGTCTCAGGCACCACTCCAGAATCTCCCATAAGTGTTCAACTGGGTTGAGGTCTGGTGACTGCACACACACACACACACACACACACACACACACACACCCTGTGCTCCTTTGAGATCCCCTCTTTCACAGTAACTGAGATCTCTTCTTCTAGCTCTGGTAGCCAAAATAATGGGCAACTTGGCATTTTTACAAATGACCCTAAGCTTGATGGGATGTTAATTGCCTAATTAACTTGGGAACCACACCTGTGTTCAAAGCGCCTGCTTTCAATATACTTTGTATTTTATTTATTTTACCTTTATTTACAATGATGGCCTATCCCAGATGCCGCCCTATGGGACATTCACAAACGATTGTGATACAGCCTGGAATCAAACCAGGGACGCAAGTGATGCCTCTAGCACTGAGATGCAGTGTCTTAGAGCGCTGCGCCACTTGGGAGCCCACGAGTTTCCTTTATTTTGGCAGTTGCCTATATACTGTGAGTTCAATCAGTCTGTTGTGAGAAAAGGTATGGTGACTTAAGGCGGACCAACAATCCCCTGTGGTGGGGTCTGAATCTGGGGAATAGAGCCTGTTTGTTTCACACCAGTAGACATACGCTAGCAGATGTACACATCTTTTACACTGCAGAGGATGAATGTCAATAAAAGCACAATCACTTGTATTAATATGTGTTCCACTGCTAGCTCAAGGATACCTGCCTCATTTCACCATGCTGCCGCTTTCTACTGATGGATATTTTGTTTGTCTTCTGTGAGATACTCTGGACCGGCAGCAGTAGTGGATTTTTTAAAAAGATGTCGCAGTACTGCAGTTATTTTACACATCAATAAAAACAAAACATTTTGAGTAAATGTTTTGTTATTCTGCTCGAACATGGTTTGCAGTTTGAGACATTTCAGAAGATTATACAAGATTATACAGATTTAAATCATTGGTTAGAAGGCCTGTACAGTTTGGCTTTGCAGAAAACGATCTTGCAGTCCGAATTTTAATTTAAAACCTCTTAAAGGTTTGGGCTCCTGAGTGGCACAGTGGTCTAAGGCATTGCATCTCAGTGCTAGAGGCTTCACTACAGACCCTGGTTTGATTCCAGGCTGTATCACAACTGGCTGTGATTGGGATTCCCATAGGGCAGCACACAATTGGCCCAGCGTCGTCCAGGTTTGGGGTAGGCCGTCATTGTAAATAATTATTATTTTCTTTACTGTCGTGTCTTGGGCTATGCCAGATTAAGTGATATGACATGCTATTCTATAAAATAATTTATCCGTAATTAATATCACCTGATTGAGCTAATTATGTAAATGTAATTAACTAGAGAGTCGGGCACCACAAAATAATATTTATAGAGCTGTTATCTTTTGAATAAACTCTTAAAGACCTAATAATATTTTACATCCATAGCAGTCAACATTAATCTTCATCTTACTTCAGTCTCATCTGAAAGTTGTACATTCTTGGTTATCTGCAAGAACCCTGGCTAACAATTTGAATCAGCAATACAAAATTGGGTTTAATTATTTATTAACTAAATACCTAACTAATGACACAGAATTCACATACACACAATTAGTCATAACTTGATTACAAATTACGTCATAAAGGAAAACGTTCGTAGCGGGCGGAACAGATATGACAGCTTGTTACACAAAGGAAAAGGGGCTGAGTTGGCGTGAAAGAGCGAGAAGACTGAGGGACACAGGGAGAAGCTGTGCTATCGTAAATACAGTATCTTATGCATTCTAAATTACTGCCGATTTTGAAAAGGAAAATCAATAAATATTTACTCTGAGCTGCGCTTCAGTAGGTTGGTGGTAGATGGAAGGCCGTGTTGCCAAACCGAGTCCTCTGTCCTTTGAAGAATGTCTCTGGTTGTCAATTGGATACGTTTTAGTAACGTCGTTGTGTAATAGACGGGATACTCTGTTCATTCCTAACCTGCTTTTGCAGCTGCGTTCGCTAACTCAACAGCTAGGATGTATCCCTTCTGTAGTGAATAAGAGTTCAAAGTTCATACCATTCGTAACCAAAGCTCTTGCTGATGTTGGCTTCGTTCTGTAGTTATTATCTGAACCATTCTGACATAGGACTGTCGCCATCATATCCTCGGAACAGGAAGTTATGTTGTCGTCAAGGCTTTATATAGGAAGGGAGAAAAGGGGAGTGTGTCATAGTTTACAACATCTGTCTCTTAATGTGGGCGGGCCACTGAGTGAGCAGCAATATCTTATGAAAACCCACATCTCACATTTTAGAAGCTAAAATCACATATCATCCCATCACAAATTATTTCATATTCAAACATTTAAATTGAACAACAATTCCATGTGAATCCGATAACTCAGATGTGTAGACTTTCCACTGTAGAGTTTGTAGACTTTATGTCATCTTATCATTGATGAGAAAGTCTCAGATGACAACTGAACTGACATCATATTCATTAAGTACCACCGCATATGTTCAATTGTTCGGATGACCAGAAAATAGTTGATTTCCCCCCACATTCTGATGTTCCCAGAATCTCTATGTTACCCAAATTTAAAAAAAATGTAACCTCAGTAGGGTAGAGAGAGGAAGAAGGGGGGGAAGTGGTATTTATGACTGTCATAAACCTATCCCCCAGGCCAACGTTACGACATTACTGACTTGTCTAGTTAAATAAAGGTTAAAAAAAAATATCCGCCATTTCCTGGTTGCTAAAATTCTAATAGTTCACCTAATTTCAGTTTGACAAAACAAGCAGTCATTGTGTAGAGGATTATTGTACCATCTAAACCAATGTGAAGTATATTTTCCATAACTAAAAATATTGTATTTTCAACTGTTTGAAAGCTGATGTACAAAACTGAAAACAAAAGTCCCAAAAATGACACTTATGAATGGGAAGAATAGAAATGGTGCACATAGAACAGATCTACTGCTTCTTAGACTTGCTTTCAATGAGAATTACAGATCTATAACTCAATTTCTATGTGAATTTGGTCGGTCGCCCAAAAGTTACATATTGTAGCTTCAACAAAGACACAATCTTGTGGTTCAGTTACAGCTTAACGCCTTAGGGCAGATGGAAAGCAGTCAATAATGTTCTGTAGATATGTATATTTGCAAAAAACCCTTGACGTGTTAATAGGCAGTGAATGACTAACCAGACAAAACAATACTGTTACCTCTGTTTCTGCTACTCATATTAATTGAATGAGAATGCATGCAATAAGTAGTGCACTATATAGCGAATAGGCTGACTTTTGTAGTGACCTTTTGTAATGCAATACAGTACTGACTTTTGTAGTGTACTATATAGGGTACAATTAGCTTGCACTTTACACACCTTTCTGCAACATTACCATAGCTCTGAGACAGAGAGTAGTCAAGGGCTTCTGACCATGATTTCACCTGCTGTTTTCTGTGAGCTCCCAGCATGCCACAGTAATGAGAAGCCCAATGGCTGCGATTATTCATGTGAGCTTCAACCTGAGCTAAGGTCACCGGCGTGCTACATGAACGTGCAAATGTATTTCCCGAGAGTCGTCCATCTCCTCATTTGAATTCCATGCTGTCACTGTCACTTGTCCGCTCAAGCTTAACATTGTTGTCATCTATCGCCCACCAGGTGCCCTTGGAGAGTTCCTCAATGACCTTGGCACCTTGATGAGCTCAATTTCCTGACGATGGCTCACTGCTCTTCATACTTGGTGACTTCAACCTCCCAACGTCTGCCTTCGATTTAATTTCTTTCCAACTCATTCTTTCCCCTCCTTGTTTTTTTTGACCTCACACTTTCCCAGTCCCTCCAACTCACAAGGCAGGCAATACGCATGACCTCATCTTTACTAGTCTGCTCGCCTACTAATCTCACTGCAACCCCCTCCAGGTCTCTGATTAATTTGTTTCCTTTTCTGTCTCCCTTTCCTCCAACCCTAACCACTCAGGCCCTACCCAGATGGTCATGCGCCGTCACAATCTTCGCTCTCTCTCTCTCGATCTCTCTCTCTCTCTCTCCCTCTTTCCCATACTCTCTTATCTCTCCATTCTGCTAAATCCTTCTCTCTTCTGTCTCCTGAGTTTGCTTCTTCGACCCTACTCTACTCCCTTTCTGCATCCTATGACTCGCACTGTCCCCTTTCCTTCTGGGCGGCTCGTCTCTCCCCTCCTGCTCCGTAGCTGAGTGACTCACTGCAAGCTTACAGAATGGGGCTGCGGGCAGCGAAAATTGAGAAAAACAAAACTTCCGGAGGACCTATCATCCTTTCAGTTCCTCCTCTCTACCTTCTCTTCCTCTGTATCTGCTGCTAAAGCCACTTTCTACCACTAAGTTTCAAGCTTCTTCCTCTAACCCTAGGAAACTCTTTTCCACTTAATCCTCCACCCCAACTCCTCCCTCTCCGTAGACGACTTTGTCAACCACTTTGAAAAGGACATCCGCTAATCATTCAGCCTATTGAGTCCACCGGTCTCACTCACACAGAACTACCCTATGCCTTGACCTCTTTTTACCCTTTCTCTCCAGATGACATCCTGTGACTAGTGAGGTCTGGCCACCCGAAAACCTGCCCCTCCTCCCGTCTCCAGACTATCTCTAGACACCTTATCCCATTCCCCACTTCCCTCATCAACTCATCTCTGACCACTGGCTGCGTACCCTCTGACTTGCTTCCCTCCTCAAGAAACCAACACTCTTCTGACGTCAAGAACTATGCACCTGTATCCCTTCTTTCTTTTCTTTCCAAAACACTTGAGCGTGTTGTCTCTGAACTTTCTCATTATCTCACTCAGAACGATCTTCTTGACCCTAACCAGTCAGGCTTCAAGATGGGTCACTCAGCTGAGGCTGCAACTGCTCTTCTCTGTGTCACGGAGGCTCTCTGCACTGTAAAAACGGACCCTCTCTCCTCTGTTCTCATCCTCCTAGATCTATCTGCTGTCTTTGACACCATGACCCATCAGTTACTCCTCTCCACCCTCTCAGGGCTGGGCGTTTCAGGCTCGACACATTCTTGGATAGCATCCTACCTGGCAGGCTGCTCCTACAAGGTGACGTGGAGAGGATCTGTGTCTTTACTACATACTCTCACTACTGGTGTCTCCCAGGGCTCGGGTTCAGGGCTCGGTTCAAGGCTCTCTCCTCTTCTCTCTATACACCAGGTCACTTGGCTCTACCATATCCTCACATGGTCTCTCCTATCATTGCTATGCGGATGACACACAACAACTTTTCTCCTTCCCCCCCTTCTGACACCCAGGTGGCAAAGCACATCTCTGAGTGCCTGGCAGATATCTCAACTTGGATGTCGGACCACTACCTCACCTCAACCTCGACAATATGGACCTGCTCTTCCTCCTGGGGAAGGCCTGCCCACTCAAAGACCTCTCCATCACGGTTGACAACTCCATAGTGTCCCCCTCCCAGAGTGCAAAGAACCTTGGTGTGACCCTGGACAACACCCTGTCTTTCTTTGCAAACATCAAAGCAGTGACTCGCTCCTGCAGTTTCATGCTCTACAGCATCCTTGGAGTACCACCTCTCCTCACACAGGAAGTGGCGCAGGTCCTAATCCAAGCACTTGTCCTCTCCCGTATGAACTACTGCAACTCGCTGTTGGCTGGGCTCCCTGCTCGTGCCATCAAACCCCTGCAACTTATCCAAAACGCCGCATCCCGCCTGGTTTTCAACCTTCCCAAGTTCTCTCATGTCACCCTGCTCCTCTGCACACTACACCTGCTTCATGTTGAAGCTTGCATCCACTACAAGACCATGGTACTTACCTATGGAACACCAAGAGGAACTGCCCCTCCCTACCTTCAGACTATGCTCAAACCCCACCCCCCAACCCGAACACTCCATTCTGTCTCCTCAGGTCTCTTGCCCTCCAACCCCAACGGGAGGTCAGCTCCCACTCAGCCCAGTCCAAGCTCTTCTCTGTCCTGGCACCCCAATGGTGGAACCAGCTTCACCCTGAAGCTAGGACACCAGAGTCTCCCTGCCCATCTTCCGAAAACATCTGAAACCCTACCTCTTCAGACAGTATCTTATATAATCCTCCTCACTTCGACCCCCCCCCCCAATTAATAAAAATAGATAAAAGGAACACAACCAGAACTTGCACTTGATCACCCCCCCCATGCCTGTGATATGTGATCGTCCCACCTAGGTATCTTAAGATGAATGCACTAACTGTAAGTCGCTCTGGATAAAAGTGTCTGGTAAATAACTGGGGTGACAGGGTAGCCTAGTGGTTAGAGCATTGGACTAGAAACTGAAAGGTTGCAAGTTCAAATCCCCGAGCTGACATGGTACAAATCTGTTGTTCTGCCCCTGAACAGGCAGTTAACCCACTGTTCCAAGGCTGTCATTGAAAATAAGAATTTGTTCTTAACTGACTTGCCTAGTAAAATAAAGGTAAAGAAACTAAAGTATAAGTGCCAGAGCATTTCTCTACCAGTCAGGAACTGAAAATTTTTGCAGATGTTCTTGTCCAG
Source organism: Oncorhynchus masou masou (assembly GCF_036934945.1). Lineage (NCBI taxonomy): Eukaryota > Metazoa > Chordata > Actinopteri > Salmoniformes > Salmonidae > Oncorhynchus > Oncorhynchus masou. The sequence goes on along the minus strand of NC_088217.1, from coordinate 49,067,934 downwards.
AGCGACTTACAGTAGTGCGTCCATGCATTTTCATTTGTAACAGTCCCCTGTGGGAATCAAACCCACAACCCTGGCATTGCAGGTGCCATGCTCAACCAACTGCGCCATACAGGACCCTGTGGCAAGACATCATATACAGAGACAGGCATCCACAGTGCCATAATAACAATGTCATGAGAGTATCCACCAGCCTTAATGCAATTAACTGTGTTCCAGAGACCCACTTACCTTCTCCCATATAGATTTCACTCAGCCATAGTGAATACCACCCCTCTGTGTCAGCTCAGCTGAAGGCTGTTCAGGGTGAAGCTGTACTTTGGTAGAAATCCCCATAAACTGAAGATGAGTCGCCATTTATAGTTTGGATGGAAATGATCCAACGATTATAGGAGTCTAGTCAAGCTAGCGAGCCTCACATCACCACTTAGTATGACTATAATGAACATGTCTAACTTGCACCATTATGCAATTATTAAGAGACTAGATACAAATAGTTAATCCTGGTTAATTCTAGCAGTAATTTATTGAGGCAAACAGATCATAGATGTCATGGTGGTACCCGAGCATGTGTAGTATATAGTGTAAATAAGAACTATCAATATACCTACTAAATACTCTGTAAAATGAGGAATGCATTTACTCAATTCAGCTAATATAATTTATTAGTCACAAAATAATTAATACTCAAACACTTAGTGTACATGATACATTACAGACTACACAGAGTAAATGATGATCGACTAAATTAGATGTAATGTGCCAACACGTGTCTTCAATTCAGAATCATCTCTAAGAGAAAAAAACTATATGATATACACAGGAGCTTGGTAACAAGTTCTCAAAGTATGAACATATTCCCTCTCCTGTTAACCAGGGCTCCCGAGTGTCGCAGCGGACTAGGGAACTGCATCTCAGGGCCAGAGGTGTCACTACAGACCCTGGTTCAATTCCAGGATGTATGCTTCAACCAGCTGTGATTGGGAGTCCATAAAATTTGGTGATAGGGTGGCGCCCAATTGGCTCAGTGCTGTCCAGGGTAGGCTGTAAATAATAATTTTTTCTTATTGACTTGCCTAGTTAAATAAAATAAAAATTCAAGCAGGAACTTGCCCCCAAACTTAATTAACATTTCTTTGCACTTTGTAAAACAAACAAACATGAAAACACACCCAGATTATAATCACCTCAATAAAAATGATAGGAGCGCACCCCTGTGTCGCTGCTCTTTGAACTGTCCTCCATTCAATGAACAAAATACGTTTCCATGTAACAATTATCAATAGCACTTACAGTACAATGAAACATATCAAAATTCATAACTCTTTATGAACTATTGAAACAATGCAAACATGATAATTTAATTCACATTGTAACATTCATTTAGTCTATTTCACGTTTTAATACAGGCCTGGGCCATTATTTTTCATGGAGTGCCACATTAGAGTATATTTTTGCCATCACGGGCCAGAATCATATTACAGGATTATACGTCACGTGTATGACTGTATTGGCAGATATATCTACTGTAAATCACATCCAGATATGCTACTCATTTTACTTTTTTAACATGCACAGAAATAAACCACATCCATGTTTCATTATTAAACATGCATTGAATTACACGGAGGGAAAGGTACACTACATTCAGCACCAAGGACAGAACTCTTGTTAATGGGTATGCACAAAAACACAAGAACGAGAGAGAGCTCAACATTACATTTAAACTACTCAATCAGTGTGAGGAGTGAAGTCTCTGATGGGCGTTGACTAGAGCAGTGCAGTCAGGTATAGTTTCTGACATTGCTATGCGCAGTATTGCTGAGAGGTGAGAGTCAGTAAGAGATAATCTGTGCCTTGACTTGTTATATTTCATCACTGAAAATGTCTGTTCACATACATAGGTTGACCCAAACAGTACAAACATCTTCTGAGTATGACTCCTAATCTTTGGAAAGTTTTGTTCATCGAGAGATGCATAGAACCTCGTCAGTGACATTGTTTTGACTAGTTCTCCAATCACTGCATCAGACCGAAGATCGATAAGCTCAAGTTGCAGGTCAGTGGGAGAGTTATCTACATTGAAGGTGAAAGGAGAGGAAACTAAGAGCATGTCATTTTCCACACTTTGAAATCCTCAAAACAACAGGAAAACTCACCGTTCAAAGCACGCAGCAGCGATGTGTACTTCTCCAGCTGGTCATCTGATAGGGAACAGACTAGTAGTGTTGGAAGGTGAGTGAGATTGTTGTCATCTGATAGGGAACAGACTAGTAGTGTTGGAAGGTGGGTGAGATTGTTGTCATCTGATAGGGAACAGGCTAGTAGTGTTGGAAGGTGGGTGAGATTGTTGTCATCTGATAGGGAACAGACTAGTAGTGTTGGAAGGTGGGTGAGATTGTTGTCATCTGATAGGGAACAGACTAGTAGTGTTGGAAGGTGAGTGAGATTGATGTTATCTGATAGGGGACAGACTCGTAGTGTTGGAAGGTGAGTGAGATTGATATCTGATAGGGAACAGACTAGTAGTGTTGGAAGGTGGGTGAGATTGTTGTCATCTGATAGGGGACAGACTAGTAGTGTTGGAAGGTGGGTGAGATTGTTGTCATCTGATAGGGGACAGACTAGTAGTGTTGGAAGGTGAGTGAGATTGTTGTCATCTGATAGGGGACAGACTAGTAGTGTTGGAAAGTGAGTCAGATTGTTGTCATCTGATAGGGGACAGACTAGTAGTGTTGGAAAGTGAGTCAGATTGTTGTCATCTGATAGGGAACAGACTAGTAGTGTTGGAAGGTGAGTCAGATTGTTGTCATCTGATAGGGAACAGACTAGTAGTGTTGGAAAGTGAGTTAGATTGTTGTCATCTGATAGGGAACAGACTAGTAGTGTTGGAAGGTGAGTCAGATTGTTGTCATCTGATAGGGAACAGACTAGTAGTGTTGGAAGGTAAGTGAGATTGTTGTCATCTGATAGGGGACAGACTAGTAGTGTTGGAAGGTGGGTGAGATTGTTGTCATCTGATAGGGGACAGACTAGTAGTGTTGGAAGGTGAGTCAGATTGTTGTCATCTGATAGGGAACAGACTAGTAGTGTTGGAAGGTGAGTGAGATTGTTGTCATCTGATAGGGGACAGACTAGTAGTGTTGGAAGGTGAGTGAGATTGTTGTCATCTGATAGGGGACAGACTAGTAGTGTTGGAAGGTGGGTGAGATTGTTGTCATCTGATAGGGGACAGACTAGTAGTGTTGGAAGGTGAGTGAGATTGTTGTCATCTGATAGGGGACAGACTAGTAGTGTTGGAAGGTGAGTCAGATTGTTGTCATCTGATAGGGGACAGACTAGTAGTGTTGGAAGGTGGGTGAGATTGTTGTCATCTGATAGGGGACAGACTAGTAGTGTTGGAAGGTGGGTGAGATTGTTGTCATCTGATAGGGGACAGACTAGTAGTGTTGGAAGGTGGGTGAGATTGTTGGCTTCTACTTGACGGGTCAGGAGGAGTAATTTTCCCTTTAAGGCTTTGACAAGGCTGTATATCTGATGTGCAAAAAGGCCCTTCCCTTGTAGTTTTGAATTCAGTTAATTTATGAGGGCCATGATGTCCACGATGAAGGCAAAATCAGCCAACCATTTTTTATATTGTAGTTGAGGGAAATCCACATATTTTCCTTTCATTTGCAAAAACTCAGCAATCTCCGACTTCAGGTCCCACACCGTTTTAAGCTCCTTCCCCAAACTCAGCCATCTCACATTTGTGTGGTAGGGGAGATCTGCATCACCCAACTCAGTCTCTTCCAACAGTGAGACAAAGTGCCTGTGTTTCAATGATTTTGCTCATATGAAGTTTACCACTTTAGTGACTGTATCCACAATATGGCTCATTTTCAGAACACATTTACAGAGCACCTCCTGATGAATAATGCAATGCAGGAAAATATTTTTTTTGATCTGGGTTCCGCTCAACTACTTGATCTTGTATCCTTTTCAAAAGGCCAACGCTTTTTCCTGTCAAGTTTGGGCACCCATCAGTGGTCATACTGGATAACTTTTCAAAACTCAGTCCCAGCTTTGCCACACACTTATTAACCTCCTCCAATAAATATTTCCCTGTGGTTGTGCACGTCATTGACTGCACTGAAGCTCCTCTGTCATTTCAAAGTCTGGGGTTATGCCTCGTCAGAATATCAACAACTGTGCCGTTTAATGTGTGCCGTTTCATTTCATGCTCTCATCCAGGGCCCAGGAGAAATAGGTGAAATCCTTTACCTTGTCTTTCAACTATTGTTCCATATTCTCTGCAATGTCCTCAACACGCCGTGTCACTGTTCATCTTGATAGGGAAATATTTTCAAACAGCTCTTTCTTGTCGGGGCAAAGTATTGCTGCAGAGTCAATTATACATTCTTTAATGAATTCGCCCTCAGCGAATAGCTTGCTATAGCTAGCTCTCCCAATTCCATCTTTTGCTGAATGCAGTTTTGTGAAAAGTCCTTGCTGCTTTTGCAACAGGGAAAGCAGCTATTTTGATGCACTTTTCCTATATTTCTCTGCATGTTTCATCTGGAAGTGTCGGGACAAGTTGTAGTCTTTCAAGCAAGCGATGCTCTCTTTGCACACTAAGTGCACAGCTTTCCCTGACACCTCAACAAAGAAATATTCCAATGTCCACTCTTGCTGGAACACCCTACCTTTTAATTGTCCGCTTTCCTTTTCTTTGAAATCTTTGAAAAACTAATTTTTGCACAATTTCTAGCTCGCTATTATTTGTAACTGTGATGTGTGTCAGTCACTGTCTCTCCTTGTGCTGTTGTTATTTATAAGTGCCTTCAACATAGATAAATAATAAATGTCCCACAAGCGGTGGGCATTAAATCATTACACAAAGGTAAGTATTCATTGGGATTTTAATTTGAATAACAAATGCATTTTTCAAAGCTTTACTATCGCAAATTATTTGATCTGAGCATGATTCAGCGAGCCGTATTGAATCAGGCCGTGGACCGCAAACGGCCCCCGGGCCGGCCTTTGCTCCGGCCTGTTTTAATCTGTCTTCACAACTCCAACAGTGTCTGTGCTCCCAGGGTACCGTGGAAACCTCCCTCCCGGAGAAAGCCCCAGATAAGGTGTGTTTGACCTCTGTGATAGCCCACAAATCGTCAACCATCCAAACAATGTCATGAACCGTGATTGAGAAATCCCGCTGTTCTCCCACGCCAGCTAGTCGCAAGTCGCGAGTATCACCTTCTTATTCTTCCACCACAATGCTCACAAGGACTCATCAAACACAGAGCAGAGGTTATGCTGGGCCTGAGGCAAGATCTGGTGGTGGACAACATACAAACGCTTTGGAAATGCTTTACCACAGAAGTGTAGCATTCAGTGTGAATACAATTGCAGGCAATGCTTGGCTGGTAACAGATCTGTATGTGCTTGAGTCTACTGCTTTGACATGTGGTGTTATGACATGCTTGTAGGCACTATAATTCACATGATAGAGCAGAGGGGTAGGCTAACCGCAATCTAATACCAGAATGATTGCCAATGATGAACAGACAGAGACAGAGAGAAATACTAAGCGTTGTAAAGAGATTTGTGAAATTCTTCTGTCTCAAGGCCATTTCCCTCACTAGGCTCTTTGTCTCTGAGCCTAGTGGAGTAGCTCCCTGGATGTAAGCATGCCTGTTTGCTGTGAAATACAAAGACTTGATCCAGCATGAGTCCTCAGAAACGTCCATGGCTTTCCATGCTACATCACTATACTAGAGGTGTGCTGACCCGACTATACTCGTACTTCAAATCAAAGCAAAATGTATATGCAACATGGGCCGAATACAACAGGTGTAGACCTTACAGTGAAATGATTACTTACAAGCCCTTAACCAACAATGCAGTTTTAAGAAAAATACACACAAAAAATTAAGTAACAAATAATTAAAGAGCAGCAGTAAAATAACAATTGCGAGGCTATATATATATATATATAAGGGTACCTGTACAGAGTCAATGTGTGGTGGCACCGATTAGTCAAGGTAATTGAGGTAATATATTCATGTGGGTAGAGTTATTAATGTGATTTATGCATAGATAATAACAGTGTATGGAAGTAGTCTGAGTAGCCATTTGATTAGATGTTCAGTAGTCTTATGGCTTGGGGGTAGAAGCTGTTTAGAAGCCTCTTGGACCTAGACTTGATGCTCCGGTACCGCTTGCCATGTGGTAGCAGAGAGAACAGTCTATTTTTAGGGCCTTCCTCTGACACCGCCTGGTATAGAGGTCATGGATGGCAGGAAGCTTGGCCCCAGTGATGTGCTGGGCCGTACGCACTACCCTCTGTAGTGCCTTGCGGTTGGATGCCGAGCAGTTGCCATACCAGGCAGTGATGCAACCAGTCAGGATGTTCTCGATGGTAAAGCTGTTGAACCTTCTGAGGATCTGAGGACCCATGCCAAATCTCCCGAGAGGGAATAGGTTTTGTCATGACCTCTTTACAACTGTCTTTGTGTGCTTGGGCCATGTTTGTTTGTTGGTGATTTGGACACCAAGGAACTGTAAGCTCTCAATCTGCTCTACTACAGCCCCGTCGATGAGAATGGGGGCATGCTTGGTCCTCCTTTTCCTGTAGTTCACAATCATCTTCTTAGTCTTGATCACGTTGAGGGAGAGGTTGTTGTCCTGGCACCATATGGCCAGGTTTCTGACCTCCCTATATGCTGTCTTGTCGTTGTTGATCAGGCCTACCACTGTTGAGTCATCGTCAAACTTAATGATGGTGTTGGAGTCATGCCTGGCCATGCTGTGAGTGAACAGGGAGTACAGAAGGGGACCGAGCACACAACCCTGAGAGGCCCCCGTGTTAACCTCTAGTGACACCCCATCCCGTGAACGGGACCGTTGTCATCATCTGACACTAATTAGCATAACGCAACGGACATAAATATTACTAGAAAATATTCCTATTCATGAAAATCACAAGTGAAGTATATTGAGACACAGCTTAGCCTTTTGTTAACCAGTTGGATTTAGGGGACGCTATTTAAATTTTTGGATGAAAAAACGTTCCCGTTTTAAACAAGATATTTTGTCACGAAAAGATGCTCAACTATGCATATAATTGAGCGCTTTGGAAAGAAGACACTGACGTTTCCAAAACTGCAAAGATATTGTCTGTGAGTGCCACAGAACTGATGTTACAGGCGAAACCCAGATAAAAATCCAACCAGGAATTGCCGCATTTTTTAAAACCGCCTCATGCCAATGATTCCTTATATGGCTGTGAATGAGCTACGAATGAGCTTACGTTTTCCACGTTTTCCCCAAGGTGTCTACAGCATTGTGACGTCTTTTTAGGCATTTCCCTTGAGGAATGGCTGTAAGGGACCATATATGGCATGTGGTCACATGGTGTCTCCCGCAGAAAACCTTGCGTAAAATAATGAGGTAGCCATTTTTCCAATCGCTTCTTATGAGAAACCAACTGCCTCGATGGATATATTATCTAATATATTTGTTAAAAACACCTTGAGGATGGATCCTAAACAACGTTTGCCGTGTTTCTGTCGATATTATGTAGCTAATTTTGAAAAAGTTTGGCGTTATAGTTGTAGCATTTTTTTTGGTCGATTTCTCACCAAGCATGGTGAAGAAACGGGAGCTTTTTCGCCTACAAAAGAAATCTTTTTGGAAAAAAGGAAAATTTGCTATCTAACTGGGAGTCTCCTGAGTGAAAGCATCCAAAGTTCTTCAAAGGTAAATGATTTAATTTGGTTGCTTTTCTTATTTTCGTGAAAATGTTGCCTGCTGCCAGCAGAGCCTAGCATAGCATCATGCCATGATAAACTTACACAAATGCTTGTCTAGCGTTGGCTGTAACGCATATTTTGAAAATCTGAGATGACAGTGTTGTTAACAAAAGGCTAAGCTTGTGTTTGAATATATTTATTTCATTTCATTTGCGATTTTCATGAATAGGAAAAGTTTATAGGGGTATTTATGTCCGTTGCGTTATGCTAATGCATTTGAGGCTATGATTACGCTCCCGGATACGGGTTTGCTCGTCGCAACTGGTTTCACCCTGTCATCTCAGATTTTCTAAATATGCTTTACAGCCAAAGCTAGACAAGCATTTGTATAAGTTTATCAATAGCCTAGCATAGCATTTTGTCCAGCTAGCAGCAGGTATCTTGGTCGCAGAAATCAGAAAAGCAATCAAATTAACCTTTGATGAGCTTCGGATGTTTTCACTCACGAGACTCCCAGTTAGATAGCCAATGTTCCTTTTTTCCGAAAATATTATTTTTGTAGGTGAAAAAGCTCCGTTTGTTCTTCACGTTTGGCTGAGAAATCGACCAGAAATTGTGGTCATGACATCGGCAAAAAATATTCCGAATTAGCTCCATAATATCGACAGAAACATGGCAAATGCAGTTTATAATCAATCCTCAATTTTTCAAATATCTATTCGATATCCACCGGGAGAATTGGTTTTTCAGTAGAACCGATTGGAAAATGGCTACCTCTGTATTTTACGCGAGAATCTCTCTGGGAGCATCAGGTGACCACTTGCGCAATGTAGCCGCCTACGGGTATTCTTCAACATAGATGCATAAAACTACGTCACAATGCTGTAGACACCTTCGGGAATACGGAGAAAGAGTAATCTGGTTGATAGCCCATTCACTGCTCAATAGGGACACGTTGGAACGCAGCGCTTTCAAAACATGAGGCACTTCCGGATTGGATTTGTCTCACGCTTTCGCCTGCAACATCAGTTCTGTTATACTCACAGACAATATATTTTTACAGTTTTGGAAACTTTAGAGTGTTTTCTATCCTAAGCTGTCAATTATATGCATATTCTAGCATCTTGTCCTGACATTACTACGGGAACGTTATTTTTCCAAAAATGAAAATACTGCCCCCTAGTCACAAAAGGTTAAGGATCAGTGTGGTGGATGTGTTGTTACCTACCCTTACCACATGGGGGCAGCCCATCAGGAAGTCCAGGATCCAGTTGCAGAGGGAGGTTTTAGTCCCAGGGTCCTTAGCTTAGTGATGAGCATTGAAGGCACTATGGTGTTGAATGCTGAGCTGTAGTCAATGAATTGCATTCTCACATAGGTGTTCCTTTTGTCCAGGTGGGAAAGAGCAGTGTGGAGTGCAATAGAGATTGCATCATCTGTGGATCTGTTGGGGCGGTATGCAAATTGGAGTGGGTCTAGGATTTCTGGGATCATGGTGTTGTGAACCATGACCAGACTTTCAATGCACTTCATGGCTACAGACATGAGTTATATGGGTCGGTAGTAATTTATTTATTTATATTTTATTGAACCTTTATTTAACTAGGCAAGTCAGTCAAGAACAAATTCTTATTTACAATGACAGCCTACCAAAAGCTATCCTGCGGGGATGGGGGCTGGGATTAGAAATATAGGACAAACACACATCACAACAACACTACATAAAGAGACCTAAGACGACAACATAGCATGGTAGCAACATGACAACACCATGGTAGCAACACAACATGGTAACAGCTCAAAATAGGGTACAAACATTTTTGGACACAAAGGTCAAGACGGTAGAGACAACAATACGTCACGCAAAGCAGCCACAACTGTCAGTAAGTGTCCATGATTGAGTCTTTGAATGAAGAGATGGAGATAAAACTGTCCAGTTTGAGTGTTTGTTGCAGCTCGTTCCAGTCGCTAGCTGCAGCGAACTGAAAAGACGAGTGACCCAGGGATGTGTGTGCTTTGGGGACATTTAACAGAATGTGACTAGAAGAACAGGTGTTGTATGTCTCAGACAGGGGAGTCAGGCCTAAGAAAGTCGAATAAATAAGCAACAACCAGTGGGTCTTGCGACGGGTATACAGAGATGACCAGTTTATTTAGGCAGGTTATCTTGGGCACTTAGTGGTCTGCTTGAAACATGCTGGTATTACAGACTCTGACAGGGAAAGGTTGAAAATGTCAGTGATTACACTTGCCAGTTGGGTAGTGCATGCTCGGAGTACACGTCCTTGTAATCTGTCTGGCCCTGCTGCCTTGTGAATGTTGACCTGTTTAAAGGTCTTACTCACATCAGCTGCTGCGAGTGTGAGCACACAGTCATCCAGAACAGCTGGTGCTCTCATGAATGTTTCAGTGTTACTTGCCTCGAAGCGAGCATAGAAGTAATTTAGCTCGTCTGGTAGGCTCGTGTTACTGGGCAGCTCTCAGCTGTGCTTCCCTTTGTAGTCTGTAATAGTTTGCAAGTCCTGCCACAACCAACGAGCATCGGAGCCGGTGTAGTATGATTTGATCTTAATCCTGCTTTGCCTGTTTGATTGTTCGTCGGAAGGCATAGCGGGATTTCTTAAAAGTTACTGTGGGGACAACGTCATTGATGAAGCCAGTGACTGATGTGGTGTACTCCTCAATGCCATCGGAAATGTATCCATAATTGACAGTTGATAGTCGGATCGGATGATACTCGTGATCGGAAAAAACACAGAAGTGTTTTAATATGGCTAAATAGATTTTGCCTATAGACCAAATAAGATTCAGAGTAGGAGCAGCACGGAGGGTGTGTGTGTGTGTGTGTGTGTGTGTGTGTGTGTGTGTGTGTGTCTGTGTCCTCAATTTGCAGCACGCAGTTTGCTGTCACTCAGTCAGAATGCGCATCAACGTTTCATCTTTTCTCTCTACCCTCTCCCTGCTTGTTAGATACTATGCACTTTGAGAGCTTGCGCAAACCTCCAACCCATTTGATTGACAATAGTAGCAGACTAACAAAAGGCATCATCAAGAAATTATCAGACCAAAACATGCAAGGAGAAGTGGTTGGGTGAAATTATGAAGCAAAGCGAGTGGACCAATCAGAGCAGCAGGATCAACGTACAGTCCACCCTTCTCTTTATAAAACTAGCCAGTTGAGCTATTTAGAACATGTAGCAATTTGCATTTGATTGAAAGATGCGCGCTGGCACACAAAATAAAATCAATTCCGATCACAGATTATAATAAAAAATACTCTGATCAAAATCATATCAGAACAATTGCCCGTATCCGTTACGATACTAGTTTTGTCCAATTACTCAGCACACCCCCTAGTAAATACAGTATGACATGAGGGATGCATACAGTCAAGGTTGGGTAAGTTACTTTCTAAATGCAATCCATTACTAGTTACCTGTCCCAAATTGTAATCCTTCATTTACTTCCGTATTGCCCAAACTCAGTAATGTAATCTGATTACATTTAGTTACTTTTAGATTACTACCCCCTTAAGGCATTAGAAGAAGACAAATATGTATGTTACCAATTGAACAACATCTATTGCAGGATAAATCAATGTTAAAGTTTACATAGCTGGCCATGTATGGATGCAACATTTTACTTTATGGGTTGGTTATGTAGGCTTCTTCTCACCCATTGTTTTCTACTACATATAATAATACGATTAAATTAGACTTTGGTTTTTATTGTCAAGATATATCAGAATTCCAGTCATTACAATAAATGTTATACGCCTTGATCTTCAAGAATAGGACTTGGAAATATGGGAGTATAGATTAGCCATATTGTTTTACCTGAGCATAACCCCAAAACTAAGGACTTATTAGCCAGCCCTACTCTGTTGTTTATGATTTTGCTGTCATGGAGGACTGATTGGGCTCATTGATTCTAGTTGAAAGATAAATGCTGCGCTCATTGAACGGCATGCTTTGAGCAATACTGAAAAGTGCTATTTACATGTGAACAATTATTTGCTATATGCCTATTGTTTTTGTTGGTGACACTTTGATATTTTGATAATATGCAGCTGTTTTAAAGGGCGAATCCACAGATGAAACAATAACAAAACGGTTGCCCCGCCTGTTTTGGTTCAAAGCTGAGGGATGGGCCTGGAGAAATGTAACCACACTCAGATTAATAGACAGAGCTATGAATGCAAGGACTGACAATACATGATATCAAAATGATTGTTTTAACCATGTTATGAGGCTATACAGCGTTTGTTTGCATTCACAATGTTTCCAAACATTAGAGAATAAAAAGCTTATATTTTGAGTTCTCATGGAGTGTAACACTTGAACTAAGCTCATGAAGCATTTATAAGTTAAATTCTTCAAGATTCATTGACTCTTAAAGAATATAACTTATAAATGTCTCATGAGCTTAGTTCAAATGTGAGAACCCCAAAAATATGCATGTTATAATCTATAAATACAGAAATGGATGTACCAACTACAGATTGCCCCTTTAAGTCTATCAAAAGTGTTAGAGTTTGAGCATCTGTCCATTAGGCCTGTGTTTTTTTAATTTTTATGTATCAGCGTGAATCAGACTGAGCAATAAAAGCCCCACTTTTATTCCATAGGCTGGAATCTGCACTGTGCAGCTGTTGCAAGAGTGCATTTTTCACTGGCTGTCCACTGGTTTCAAAAACAATGTTTGATAGGCAGTTTAAACTTCTTGAATTCAACCATCATTGGGTTCAAATACACATTTAGATTTGTGAACAGCCATCCACAACAACCACAATCCATAAGGCGCAAATAGCTAAAGGAGAGAGCAGCAGTGTGATTCACATCCGCATCAATGCGCTACAGTGTGTAAATAATATGTGATATCCATATCACTGTAGACCACACCACTGCTGTCATCCTTACCTCCAAGCGTTTATTCAAGTTGGATAATCTTTGGATGCCGACAGCAGTCGCACCATTGGAAGACTTAGCTTGGACTGTAGCCTACAAAAGCTTATTCCTGCTTTTTTCCCACGATCCATCAAACACATTTGGTGTGTCATTATAGTGGTCTCTGACTTCTATTCAGACTCGCTCAGGTGGAACAAACTTAATCTTGCGCCTTTTTTCAATGCTGATTTAAATATCATTGAGAAAACAGTGTCAAAGATTTTTTTTACCACAAAACATCCTTTCTGAATTTAAAAGTAATCCACGAAGTAATCATCTACTTTTTCAAAAGTATCTAATCTGATTACAATATTTTTTACATGTAATCTGTTTACATGTAATCTGTTACTTACCAACGCTGCATACAGTACAATATGACTTCCATTTAACACATCATTGAAAGCTGAATTAGTCCATTTATTTGAAATACAATTTTCAATGAACAATTCCACCTATGATCTGTGAGTCAAGGACAGGATGTATATGTACAGTGCCTTGCGAAAGTATTCGGCCCCCTTGAACTTTGCGACCTTTTGCCACATTTCAGGCTTCAAATGTATAAAATAAACATATCCAGGTGTTAGAATGGCCAAGTCAAAGTCCAGACCTGAATCCAATCGAGAATCTGTGGAAAGAACTGAAAACTGCTGTTCACAAATGCTCTCCATCCAACCTCACTGAGCTCGAGCTGTTTTGCAAGGAAGAATGGGAAAAAATTTCAGTCTCTCGATGTGCAAAACTGATAGAGACATACCCCAAGCGACTTACAGCTGTAATCGCAGCAAAAGGTGGCGCTACAAAGTATTAACTTAAGGGGGCTGAATAATTTTGCACGCCCAATTTTTCAGTTTTTGATTTGTTAAAAAAGTTTGAAATATCCAATAAATGTCGTTCCACTTCATGATTGTGTCCCACTTGTTGTTGATTCTTCACAAAAAAATACAGTTTTATATCTTTATGTTTGAAGCCTGAAATGTGGCAAAAGGTCGCAAAGTTCAAGGGGGCCGAATACTTTCGCAAGGCACTGTATGTGTGTGGCTCCTTCCCTCAGACTTGTTTCTGTGGCAGAGTGACCTTGTGTCATAAATGCTTGATTCCACTAACAGATTGCACAGCAGATGTCGCATAGTGCCGGGGGCTTCAGCGATTGGTTAACCAGGTTCCTTCAGGAGTTAGAGAAGGGTGAGAGGAGTGGAAGACAGTTTGTGGAACTGAGAGATTGATGGAACAAACAGTGTGGTGTGGCAAAACTCCTTGAGGAAAAAAACATAAATAACCAAACACTCCCTGCTCTTTCTAGTACAGTCAGTAAGCATTTATCTGGATGTGTTTAAATCAATGATCCCCAGGTCTGGGTTAATAAACTTTGCGTTTGCTTATTATGTCTCATTGGATTCAGCTGCTTCTCCCTGGGGTATCACTTCTACACACTGTGGTGTACCAGTCCAAAGTTTGAACACCGACTCAATTAAGGGTTTTTCTTTATTTTTACTCTTTTCTACATTGACGAATAATAGTGAAGACATCAAAACTATGAAATAACACACAGAATCATGTTATAACCCAAAAAACAGTTAAACAAATCCAAGTATATTTTAGATTCTTCAAAGGAGCCACCCTTTGCCTTGATGACAGCTTTGCACACTCTTGACGATGCTTTCCATCAGTCTTGAAGGAGTTCCCACATATACTGAGCACTTGTTGGCTGCTTTTTCTTCACACTGCGCTCCAACTCATCCCAAACCATCTCAATTTTATTGAGGTTGGGTGATTGTGGAGACCAGGTCATCTGATGCAGCCCTCCATCACTATCCTTCTTGATCAAACAGTCCTTACACAGCCTGGAGGTGTGTTGGGTCATTGTTCTGTTGAAAAACAAATGATAGTGCCACTAAGCGCAAACCAGATGGGATGGTGTATCGCTGCAGAATGTGGTAGCCATGCTGGGTAAGCGTGTCTTGAATTCTAAACAAATCACCGACAGTGTCACGAGCAAAGCACCCCCACACCTTCAAACCTCCTCCATGCTTCACAGTGGGAACCACACATGCAGAGATAATCCATTCACCTACTCTGCGTCTCACAGAGACACAGTGGTTGTAATCAAAAATCTCAAATTTGGACTCATCAGACCAAAGGACAGATTTCCACCGGTCTAATGTCCATTGCTTGTGTTTCTTGGCCAAAGCAAATCTCTTCTTCTTATTTGTGTCCTTTAGTAGTGGTTTCTTTGCAGTAATTTGACCATGAAGGCCTGATTCACGCACTCCCCTCTGAACAGTTGATGTTGATGTGTCTGTTACTTGAACTACGTGAAGCCTTTACTTGGGCTGCATTATCTGAGGCTGGTAACTCTAATGACCTTATCCTCTGCGGCAGAGGTAACTCTGGGTCTTCCTTTCCTGTCGCGGTCTTCATGAGAGCAAGTTTCATCATAGTGCTTGATGGCTTTTGGGACTGCACTTGAAGAAACTTTCCAAGTTCTTGAAATTTTCCGTATTGACTGACCTTCATGTCTTATAGTAATGATGGACTGTCATTTCTCTTTGCTTATTTGAGCTGTTCTTGCCATAATAAGGATTTGGTCTTTTACCAAATAGGGCCATCTTCTGTATACCACTCCTACCTTGTCACAACACAAATGATTGGCGTAAATGCATTAAGATGGAAAGAAATTGCACAAATTAACTTTTAACTTTTTAAGGCACACCTGTTAATTGAAATGCATTCCAGGTGACTACCTCATGAAGCTGGTTGAGAGAATGACAAAAGTGTGCAAATGGTGGCTACAAAGGGTGTCTACTAAATAAAATATATTTTGATTTTTTTCAACACTTTTTTAGTTACTACGTGATTCCATATGTGTTATTTCTTCACTTATTCTACAATTTAGAAAATAGCAAAAATAAAGAAAAAGCCTTGAATAAGTAGGTGGGTCAACTTTTGACTGCTACTGTACGTCTATAACATATGACTGATCTTGTTCGGTCATGTTTGTGAATGATTCCTTCCAGTGATATAGGTCCTAGAGCTCAGCGATGATTCATCTTTAACCCTACTTTACTTTTAAAGAGATTTGAGCAGCACATGATCATTACAATGTCACCCCAAAGAGCTTCACTGTTATTATTTGCAGTGGGGCGATGTGGTGTAGGTGCAGAGATGTGCCTCTGCTTTATTGGCTGCTTGCTGTAACGGTGCCGTCAACAGATAGGACTGGAATAATAAGCAGTTAGCTATCAGATCAGAAAGGGCATCTAGCTTAAGCAGCAGCACCATACCTGCCTCCACCCATGCCCAGTGTCTCTATCCTCATCACACCCACCACAGAGAAGCAGCATCTGCAAAACATGCAGAGTATAAGAATGACTCTCACAGCGTTGGAGTGGAGTCTTCTAATAAATCAGTTGTGTACTCAGTGAATGTGGGTCTGAGATCTGAGGACACATCCATCCAGTATCACAGAGTTCTTTATTTGGTCCAGTGGACAGGTTGGTTCCTTCCTCAGCCCAGAGACCAGCTCCTTCCCGCTGTACTGCAGACTTTGTGCTGTCCGTATGCAGGCCCCCCCCCCCCACAAAGTTGCCCATATGGCATGGCCCTGTGCCACCCTCGGCCTGCCTGAGCAGTGAGCAGTAGGGCACATGCTCCAAAAGGGCTGTGTGTGTGTGTGTGTGTGTGTGTGTGTGTGTGTGTGTGTGTGTGTGTTGCTGATTACTGCTTCAGGCTCTGTTGTCATAGCATTTGAGGGATAATTTCCTGGTCATAGCTTAATCTTGTGATTTGATGCAATAATAGTTGAGCACTATCTCCCATGCCATAGTCTCCTGCCTCCTCTCGTCTCTTCTCCTCCTTTCCTCCCCTCCTCATCCTGCTCTGGTTATGTCAGCCAGCGTGAAGTTCCTCACCCACAGTAACCTGCAGTATTTTGCATACTGGTGGAAGAATGGCTGTAGATGGGCATATCAGATACATTCTATCATTTTGGTAACTGGGAATGTCATGATGAACCTTTCCAAAATATACAGTGTATAATTATTGGGACAGTGAAGCATTTTTTCTTCTTTTGGCTACATAATCCAAGGGTTTGGATTTGAAGTCAAACAATGACTATCAGATTAAAGTGCAAACTGTCAACTTTAATTTAAGGGTATTTTCATACATATCGGTGAACCGTTTAGAAATTACAGCACACTTTGGAGATAAGCACCCCATTTTAGGTTAGCAATAGTATTGGGACAAATTCACTTGTGTATTAAAATAGTAAAAAGTTATGTATTTGGTACCATATTTACAGCACGCAATGACTACATCAATCTTGTGACCCTACAAATTTGTTGCATGCATTTGCTGTTTTGTTTTGGTTGTGTTTCAGATTCTTTTGTGCTCAATAGAAATGAAAGGTAAATAATGTATTGTCATTTTGGAGTCACTTTTATTGTAAATGAACACTTCTACATTAATGTGGATGCAACCATGATTACGGATAATGCTGAAGGCATTGTGAACAATGCTAAGTGAGAAAGTTACAGACAAAAATGTACAAAAAGTACTTTAATTTCTAAACAATTTAAACGATTTAAGCTGACAGTTTGCACTTTAAGCACATTGTCGTTGTTTGATTTCAAATCCAAACTTTTGGAGTATAAATGCTTAATTTCTCAATAATTACGGAGGGCACTGTATTTGGAGTGTGTTGCCTGCCCTTACTACACAAAAGCTATTTGTGCACTAGTGACTATGTAGGGATTGTGTAGTGAATGTGTAGTTTAGGCTCGACTCAACATTCACAAGTTGAGTTTTATAGTGTTTAGTAGGAAAACAGTAGTATTTCCAGTAGTAATCAGGTAGAGATTTTTTCTACTTGATGTTGGTAATAAATAAGTAGTCAACACTACAGCTTTACTACACGGGCTTGTAATCAGGTAGAGTTTTTACTTCTTGATGTTGGTAATAAATAAGTAGTCAACACTACAGCTTTACTACACGGGCTTGTAATCAGGTAGAGTTTTTACTTCTTGATGTTGGTAGTAAATAAGTATCACTACAGCCAGACTACACTGGGCTTTTCACAACAGCAGAAGAAGTCAAAACAGGAGGTAGAGGTTGTTAGCTAGCTACTGTTTTTGAGATATTCAGGCCGTATTACATCCGTCTGTGATTGGGAGTCCCATATGGCGGCGCACAATTGACCTAGTGTCATCCAGGTTTTTGCCGGGGTTGGCCGTCATTGTAAATAAGTATTTGTTCTTAACTGACTTGCCGAGTTAAAAAAAATAATAATAATAACATTATTCTGGCACAATCTGTAAGGTTTACTTTACTTTAAGGTTTATGAATAGAGAAGTCGTTCTTTATTCGTGTCGTTGTTTAACCATTTATATACGTTTTTACCACATCAAAAAGATTGCTAGCTAAAGCAGTGTTAGCCATTAGCCGTTTTCATAGAGATGTATTGAGTTTAGCCTAGCAGTTTGCTAGCCCCATTGAAATGTAGCTATGTACCCTCTTTTCCTCATGCTAGCTAATAAGTATGGGTGTTTTTATGCAAATGTACGTTCATATTGGTATACTTAACCATTCTACTTACCTATTTTGACCTGTTGCCAAGGAGGCCCTTGACATAAGAAGACTGGAGGCCATTGTTGGTAAGAGTAACAGTTGATTGATTGTCTCTTGTCCATGGCTTTATTTTCTTAAAGGTCACGTGGTGGAGAAATGAGGCTGCAACAAAAAAAGGATCTGAAGGTTAAGTCAAAGTTGAATGAAGACGAGGCCTTAAATTGATTTATAAAAGTGTATATGTCATTTAATACGTCATCAATTTAATAAAAAATAAAAATGGCAATTAAGTTTGTATGAGCTTATTACTTGTTAGATGATATATCTAAAGTTTGAAACTTGAGGAAATAACATGTGCACTCATCTAGTTTTGAAACAAGATGTCAATAGTGATTCTGAAAACACCAGCATTAGTAAATGTTTTCAATAGTAATTCAAAAGGGTTTTTGTAGGAAAAAATAAAGAACAACACTACACACAGAGATGGCAATAGTAATTCCATAGGGATTGAGTAGGAATACAGCAGTAATGTTGTCATGGCCGTCATTCAAGGAAGACCAATATACACGTGGTGAGCGTACATTTTCTTTCATTTAGTCAAATGTTGCCAACAAAACAAGAAATAACAAAAACGACCGTGAAGCTTACAAGGCCTACAGTGCCCCTAACAAATACAACTTCCCACAATGACAAAAGGGAAAAGGCTGCCTACGTATGATTCCAATTAAGAGACAACGATAGACAGCTGTCCCTGATTGAGAACCATACCTGGCAGAACAGAATGCCCACCCAAATCACACCCTGACCAAACCAAATAGAGACATAAAAAGGCTCTCTATGATCAGGGCGTGACAAATGTGTAGGCATTGTGTCATAATTCAATACTGAACGTGTAGGAATTGTGTAGGTTTGAAGTAGTTACATAGTAATCATTTAAGGGAGAATTATGTAATGATTAGAGTAGGGAATATGTGGTATTCACCAGTAGTGAAACATCCCAATTCATTACTACATAAATTACCACTGGTTTACCTCACATCTCAAAAGCAATCACAAAGTAAAACCAGTAGGTTTTGTATAAATCTTGTGTAGTAGTGATGAGTAGTAATCTAAAAGTATTTTTTCATGAGGGTGCTCTCCATGGGTGTTCAATGCAATGCAGGGGCTGTATTGAAACACACACACATACACACACACACACACACACACACACACACACACACACACACACACACACACACACACACACACACACACACACACACACACACACACACACACACACACACACACACACACACACACACACACACACACACACACACACACACACACACACACTCAGCACCACTGTCCTGCTGTTGCTTTGTCTGTATTCTGGATTGACTCTTTGTGTTGCTGTGGCCAGCTAGAAAGAGCTCTAGGCCAGCAGCATCCACTGAACCAGCAACCCATTTATCCTGTCCTTCTGTGAGCTCTCTATTACTCCCCACACAGCATAGTAAATGTACCTCGCCCACTCCAGGTTTCTGCTAGACAGTGTGGTGTGACAGCAGGCCGTGGTGTACTGGCAGGAGCCAACTGCCTCTGGGCAGCAGCACGATGCCACTCAGTTTGTGCCTAGAAGGCACTCCTATACCAACCGTCCCAATGGACCCATGTGTCTGCACTGCCATTCTGAGGGGCACCAATGCAAATGTGGACCCATTAACTGTGGCACAAAGTGATTGATTTGCTGTGTTGAAGGCTCTCTGCAGAAAGTTCTATGACTGTCATAGAAAATCATCAGATACTTTAATATCTTTATCAGAAACTATTTATTTTGTTAACGCGTCCCTGACAAACAACCATGATCAGTAGAATTGTTGTCTACATAAAAGTCATATTACTAAAACGAAGTCAGGTGAAAAACACTGTTCTCTCATTTCCTTTCGTTGTTGCTATGATGAATAATGCCAACACTACATTGATCAAATTCGCATGAGGGGAAACTGTGCCACTGTCTACCCCAGCACCATTGTTACTGTTTTGTTGATGAAAACGGAGGAGAAAAGCATAATGTGCAGTGCATATTCTGCTGTCCTATTGCATGTGCAATGATGTCCGACCGAAAAAAAACAAGAGTTCGTTGTTAGCAGTAACTTTTTTGTTGTAATATCCCAAATGACAATTTCCCTAATTAAGGATTCCAGCTTTAACTAAATTCCCCAGCCTTCTCTGATGTTTGAGCCGATATGCTCTAGGGTTCTCCAGCAATCCCAGAATGACTCCTGTGTATCGGCCCCTGAGCCGTCTTGATCCCCTGAGATAAGTATTTATCTCGGCCAGTGAGGCCTCTGACACCCACCATTTTCAGCTTGATTTAGGCTCCCACTACATCTTCTAGGGGTGAAAGGAAATTGGAAAAGCCATCTTGGAGGTGACCATGTGTTACCAGCAGCGGCAGAATCTCTGGTCTGAGAGAGAGCGTTTCTAGTCTAAAGGGTGCTGTGCCCTTCCCACTACTGGAATGTGTTAGCACTCACTGTCTTTTGACTATCATACAGTGTTATACCCAACATGAACAGCTCCTCCTTGGCACACATCATTAGCTTTCTCAAGGACATGGATTATGCAATATATTAGCATAGAAACAAATATATTGTAGGCAGTAGGATCATCATTAACAGCAGGTGCATCAAAGCTAGGACAGAGAGACTGAAAAACAGCTTCTATCTCAAGGCCATCAGACTGTTAAACAGCAACCACTAACATTGAGTGGCTGCTACCAACACACTGACTCAACTCCAGCCACTTTAATAATGGGAATTGATGGGAAATGATCAAAAATATATCACTAGCCACTTTAAACAATGCTACCTAATATAATGTTTACATACCCTACATTATTCATCTCATATGTATGCGTATATACTGTACTCTATATCATCTACTGCATATTTATGTAATACATGTATCACTATCCACTTTAACTATGCCACTTTGTTTACATACTCATCTCATATGTATATACTGTATCTTGCCTATGCTGCTCTGTACTATCACTCATTCATATATCTTTATGTACATATTCTTTATCCCCTTACACTTGTCTATAAGACAGTAGTTTTGGAATTGTTAGATTACTTGTTGGTTATTACTGCATTGTCGGAACTAGAAGCACAAGCATTTCGCTACACTCGCATTAACATCTGCTAACCATGTGTATGTGACAAATAAAATTTGATTTGGTTGGGGTCAATTAAGGGAAATAAATCACAGTTAAAAGATTATTTCTGTGACCCCCTTCTGGGCCAATTGTGCACCATCCTACAGGACTCCCAATCACGGCCGGTTGTGATGCAGCCTGGAATCGAAACAGGGTCTGTAGTGACACCTCTGGCACTGAGATGTAGTGTCTTAGACTGCTTTGCCACTTGTGAGCCCACATGGAAAGGGAACAAATGATTCCTTTTGTTTGAGTGTTGCAATAGGTAATCTCATATTGTTGACTTAGATGGTATGTCAGCTTGATAGACAGGCAGCCTAACTGCCAAATGTCATTCCTGTTTGTCTTGTAGAGTGGTTGGTAAAGTGGCTTCAGCTCGTTTGATTACAATGTTATCTAGACATGTAAGTACTACACAAGAAGACTGGGAGGCACTTTAACTAACCATGTTGTCTAAACTGCCCCAACCTGCATGTTTTTTATCAACACTTATCGGACACAGGAAATTGCTTCATGGACAGTTGAAGTCGGAAGTTTACATACACCTTAGCCAAATACATTTAAACTCAGTTTTTCACAATTCCTGACATTTAATCCTAGTAAAAATGCCCTGTCTTAGGTAAGTTAGGATCACCACTTTATTTTAAGAATGTGAAATGTCAGAATAATAGTAGAGCGAATGATTTATTTCAGCTTTTATTTCTTTCATCACATTCCCACTGGGTCAGAAGTTTACATACACTCAATTAGTATTTGGTAGCATTGCCTTTAAATTGTTTAACTTGGGTCAAACGTTTCAGGTAGCCTTCCACAAGCTTCCCACAATATGTTGGGTGAATTTTGTCCCATTCCTCCTGATATTGCTGGTGTAACTGAGTCAGGTTTGTAGGTTTCCTTGCTCGTTTTCAGTTCTGCCCACAAATCTTCTATGGGATTGAGGTCAGGGCTTTGTGATGGCCACTCCAATACCTTGACATGGTTGTCCTTATGCCATTTTACCACAACTTTGGAAGTATGCTTGGTGTCATTGTCCATTTGGAAGAATTATTTGCAACCAAGCTTTAACTTCCTGACTGATGTCTTGAGATGTTGCTTCAATATGTCCACATCATTTTCCTGCTTCATGATGCAATCTATTTTGTGAAGTGCACCAGTCCCTCCTGCAGCAAAGCACCCCCACAACATGATGCTGTCACCCCTGTGCTTCACGGTTGGGATGGTGTTCTTCGGCTTGCAAGCCCCCCCCCTTTTTCCTCCAAACATAACAATGGTCATTATGGCCAAACAGTTCTATTTTTGTTTCATCAGACCAGAGGACATTTCTCTAAAAAGTACGATCTTTGTCCCCATGTGCAGTTGCAAACTGTAGTCTGGCTTTTTTATGGCGGTTTTGGAGCAGTGGCTTCTTCCTTGCTGAGCGGCCTTTCAGGTTATGTTGATATAGGACTCGTTTTACTGTGGATATAGATACTTTTGTACCTGTTTACTCCAGCATCTTCACAAGGTCCTTTGCTGTTCTGTGATTGATTTTCACTTTTTCGCACCAAAGTACGTTCATCTCTAGGAGACAGAATGTGTCTCCTTTCTGAGCGGTATGACGGCTGCGTGGTCCCATGTTGTTTATACTTGCGTACAATTGTTTGTACAGATAAATGTGGAACCTTCAGGCGTTTGTAAATTGCGCCCAAGGATGAATCAGACTTGTGGAGGTCTACAATGTTTTTTCTGAGGTCTTGGCTGATTTCTTTTGATTTTCCAATGATGTCAAGCAAAGAGGCACTGAGTTTGAAGGTATGCCTTGAAATACATCCACAGGTACATCTCCAATAGGCTAATTGACATCATTTTAGTCAATCAGAAAACCATGACATAATTTTTGGGAATTTTCCAAGCTGTTTAAAGGCACAGTCAAGTTAGTATATGTGAATGTCTGACCCACTGGAATTGTGATACAATGAATTATGAGTGAAATAATCTGTCTGTAAACAATTTTTGGAAAAATTACTTCTGTCATGCACAAAGTAGATGTCCTAATCGACTTGCCAAAACTATAGTTTGTTAACAAGAAATTAGTGGTTGATAAACCAGTTTTATTGACTCCAACCTAAGTGTACTGTATGTAAACTTATGACTTAAACTGTAGATTAGAGCTGTAGTGCAGAGAATGGACTTTAGGGTTTTTGGGAAGTGCACCTGTGCTGACAGTCTCATTAATGGTTCTCTGTAGCTCAGTTGGTAGACCTAGGTGCTTGCAAAGCCAAGATAGTGGGCTACATTCCCCGGACCACCCATACATAAAAGCACCTGCTAAATGGCATATGTTATTATATTATTATTAGCTGGGGCATTATAGAGGCAATGGGCCAGACAGAATGTGACAAGAATTTTGGTTATGAGTGCAACTCAGTTGTGTCCTGCTCATAACGACAACCCATTTCTGGTTGAGTTGATGTCCTTTTAACCAGTTTCTGGTTGAGTTGATGTCATTTCAACCAGGTTTGTCCCTGGGCTGTTCAAAGGATATTGTGAGCTAGACAAAGTATCTTTAATGAGTTGAGGAAAACTGATTCCTTGCCAAGAAATTGTTAAGACAGTGAAGTGGAAGAGAACAGAGAAGGGACTAATTTAATTAATGTATGAAATTTTTTCTTAAGAAAAAGAAAACAAAAGAGCAAATGTCAGCACTTCTATTCATTTTTCTCAGGGCTAATTTAAAGTAGCACTTTTTTTTAAAGTGGAACTTAAAAGAACAGTCTCTACAAATATCCATACGTGGACTAGATATGAGTTCATGATAATCATCTCTTAATAGCCTGGATTTGAATAAAGATAATACATTTTGGGGGAACAAAGATAACGTACTGTGTACTAAATTATTAAAGGTTCAATTAGACAAGCAGGGCAAGGAAGACAGAAAGCACACGGGCCACAACATTAAAGATGCCAACATATTGTGCTTGTTATTGCATGTCTTTACGAGGATTACACCTATACAGTATTTTAGTCTTTTACTGTTCCATACAGTGCTGTGTGTAGAGATGCTAGCAAGCCCTCTCTTGTCATCATGTGTTTATGCTCTGTTTTCCTCCTAGCCCTCAGGCCTCATGGTGCCTGTTCATTGGTTCATGTGCTCCCACACCCACTGCCTTTCTTTTCACCTCAGGGGCCTAACACACCTGCTACAATATGCCAGTAAAGAGGAACGCATGTACGTAGCATGAACCTAGACACCTAACCCACCTGCCAACGGTTCAATACTGTTTGCCAGTATAATGAACTCTAATAAATACTTATAAGGCTCTGACATACAGTACACAATGAGAAACAAGGAGGGGAACCTACGGCAAAGGGAGAGGAATAAAGCTCCAAACCGTTGTTTTCCATCACCCCTGCTGCTTAATGGAGACAGATACTCTACAACATAGTCCATGTATACTGAACACAAATATAAACGCAACATGCAACCATTTCAAAGATTTGACTGAGTTACTGTTCGTATAAGGAAATTGGTCGAATAAATCAATGAATTAGGCCCGAATCTATGGACTGGGAATAGAGAAATGCATCTGTTGGTGACGTGTGGACACCCCTTCAAATGAGTGGATTTGGCTTTTTCAGCCGCACCTGTTGCTTACAGGTGTATAATCTCATGCACAATGCCATGCATTCACCATAGATAAACATCGGCCTTAGAATGGCATTACTGAAGAGGCCAGTGACTTTCTACGTGGCACTGTCATATGATTTTTTCAGTTTGTCAAATTTCTGCCCTGCTAGAGCTGCCCCAGTAAGTGCTGTTATTGTGAAGTGGAAACATCTACGAGCAACAACGGCTAAGCCGCAAAGTGGTAGGCCACATAAGCTCAAAGAACGGGGCCGCCAAGTGCTGAAGATTGTAGAGCTTAAAAAGAAACATCTGTCCTCGGTTGCAACACTCACTACCGAGTTCCAAACTTCCTCTGGAAGCAACGTCAGCGCAAGAACTGTTTGTCAGAAGCTTAATGAAATGGGTTTCCATTGTCGAGCAGCCACACACAAACCTAAGATCACCATGCACAATGCCAAGCATCAGCTGGAGTGGTGTAAAGCTCTCTGCCATTGGACTCTGGAGCAGTGGAAACACGTTTGCTGGAGTGATGAATCACGCTTCATCATCTGGCAGACCGATGGACAAATCTGGGTTTTGTGGATGCCAGGAGAACGCTACCTACCTGAATGCATAGTGCTAATTGAAAGGTTGGTGGAGGAGGAATAATGGTCTGGGGCTGTTTTTCATGGTTCGGGCTAGGCCCCTTAGTTCCAGTGAAGGGAAAACTTTACGCTATAGCATACAGTGACATTCTAGACAATTCTGTGCTTGGGGAATGCCCTTTCCTGTTTCTGCATGACAATGGCTCCATGCACATAGCGATGTCCATATAGAAATGGTTTGTAGAGATTGGTGTGGAAGAACTTGACTGGCCAGCACATAGCCCTGACCTCAACCCATGCAAACACTTTTGGGATGAATGGAATGCAGACTGCGAGCCAGGCCTAATCGCCCAACGTCATTGCCCGACCTCACTAATTATCTTGTGGCTGAATGGATGCAGCAGTGTTCCAACATCTAGTGGAAAGCCTTCTCAGACAATTGGAGGCTGTTATAGCACCAAAGGGGGGGACAAACTCCATACTAATGCTCATGATTTTGGAATGCGATGTTTCGACAAGCAGGTGTTGGATTGGCTTTGCCCTGCTGTCTGTCTTCTGTCCCTGGTGTTTCTGGCAGGTAGGAATGTGTTGTTATGAACAGCTCTGCAGAAGTAGTAGTAATCACTGTAGTTCTCCCTCCGTAGTGAGGAGGAGCTGAGGCCATATTGCCCACGGCCAGGCCCCTGTCAGCAGCCATCAGCAGGAGCAGTAGCAGGAAGTGTGTACTGATGAGGTCACAGATGGTTTTGTCTGGAAGGGATACAGCTTTTGTCAACATTTACTTTTCGTGGCAGGTTAGGAGAACTTGCACAGCAGGTTAGGAAAATTAAATTAAAAGGTTAGTAGAATTAGGTTATGGTTAGATAAAATGCAAAAATATATATAATTTTACCGTCAATTTGACAAAATCTGTATCCTATTTAGACTGTCACAAGAGCTGTAAGAGTTGGAATGTGCTCAGGGGCAGGGGAACAAGGAACTCGGAACACATGATAGCACCTCGTTTTTATCTCAGACATCCAGAACTTGGCATTTTGGAAAAGTTCTTACGGCAGTGTTTGAGTGCATTCCATTAGTGTTGAAATGAGTCTGTCAGAATACAGTAGTATTGTGTGGATCAGAGTGATGCTCGTAACTTTACAAGTCCTCAGACACACTGTACACTTTGTGAATGACACGGAGTTAACTCTTCCCCCCGAAACACTATATAGTACACTGGGTAAAGACGTCATGAGGGAGAGAGAGGAGATGAAAGATGTCACAAGCTGAGGCTATACATTTATTTTATTTTTTATCACTATGAATGTGGTTATGCCTCTAAATGAAGTTATGGTAATGTGTGTGTGGTTGAATATGAGCTGGCATCAGGTAGGGCACATGCTGTGTGTGTGTGTGAGAGAGTACGTACTCTGACTCTGAGAGGACCTGACACCTGGCATGGGAGGTCTCTCTCTGTCCTGTACCATCACATCACATGCACACTGCAGGCAATATGTAGTACAGTAGCTGGAGAATAGCGTGTCATCTGTTGAGATATACATCCAGTCTCTCCTAAGCAGTGAGGCGTTTGTCTTCTGCTCTGCCTCTGTGATACAATTACTCTGTGTTATGGCTCTCCATGTCTCTCTTCTCTCGCCTCTTTTCAACATGCCGATATAGGTTTTTAAAGATTGAAGTACCTCACTTGATTGCAATGACCCGACGTTCAAATGGCAGAGCAGGCAAGCTAACTACCAGCCAAAGTTCTTGCGTGTGCCAACGAGATAATTAAGGTGGCAGAAGTTCACGTGGGAGAGATTACCATTCATTCCAAAACCACACAGAACAGAGGAGGACATCACTCTGCATGCAGTCCTCCTCTACACCATGCAGTTACAGCATGTAGTTACAACATACAGTTACACCATGGAAGTGGACAACAGGGATTATTCACTAACTACCACTGAGCAGAATAGATTTGCAATGAGATTTGCGGGGAGGATTAGACTGCCACTGGTATTGTAGCAAGCCCTCCCACTGCAGATTAATGTGTTTTGGCAGGTTCTCACTTGGTCAAAACAGAGATGAAAGTGTGAAGCAGGTTATCAGTGCCAGTGTATGACTCCCACCGGTCGGTCCTCAGGGGAAGGGGTATACTGTGTGTTGCTGGGCCCAGATCCTGTTGTCAGCTGGTGTCTAGACACAGCAGATTGTTGGTCCCCCTGGTTAGGGAGCTGTGTGGTCCTGACTGCAGAACAAAGCAGAATAACACTAATGCTTGGCATTCCTTTCTGTCCTAATCCCTCTTTCCCCTGCCTATAGTTTAAGTACATCTTCTCCCTTTTTCCTCCCCCCATTCTTTCTTCCTCCATCTCTTCTTTCTCTTCAACAGATAGCGTTGTCACATTTGCTGATTGGTAGGAGGAAGAAAAAAAAAACATCTGAACTGTTACTATGGCAACTGAGTCTCTGAACTAAGCCAGTCCTCTCCTGCACACACATGCTCTCTCTGAGAGAGAGAGAGAGAGAGAGAGAGAGAGAGAGAGAGAGAGAGAGAGAGAGAGAGAGAGAGAGAGAGAGAGAGAGAGAGAGAGAGAGAGAGAGAGAGAGAGAGAGAGAGAGAGAGAGAGAGAGAGAGAGAGAGAGAGAGAGAGAGAGAGAGAGAGAGAGAGAGAGAGAGAGAGAGAGAGAGAGAGAGAGAGAGAGAGAGAGAGAGAGAGAGAGAGAGAGAGAGAGAGAGAGAGAGAGAGAGAGAGAGAGAGAGAGAGAGAGAGAGAGAGAGAGAGAGAGAGAGAGAGAGAGAGAGAGAGAGAGAGAGAGAGAGAGAGAGAGAGAGAGAGAGAGAGAGAGAGAGAGAGAGAGAGAGAGAGAGAGAGAGAGAGAGAGAGAGAGAGAGAGAGAATGCAATTCAAGAGGTGCACGTTTTGGTTGTTACCCTAGCACTACACAGCTGATTCATATATTCAACTAACCATCAGGGTTTGTTGATTTGAATCAGCTGTGTAGTGTTAAGGCAAAAACCAACACAAACCCCCTTTGGGTTCCAGAGGACCAAGTTTGGGAAACGCTGGCCTACAAACAGTATGGTATAGGAACACACGTCAGTCAGTCTATATGTATATATATATACTTTTTTTACACACAGAACAAAACAGAACAAATAACAAAACAAAAACAAGCAAACAAGACAAACGTTCAACAGGTACTGGTAAGGGCAGGTAGACAGGACAGGACCGGACAGGCATCAAATTGTATTGTCACATACACATGTTTTGCAGATGTAATTGCGGGTGTAGCGAAATGCTTGTGTTTCTAGATACAACAGTGCAGTGATATCAAACAATTTCACAACAATACACACATCTAAGTAAATGAATGGAATTAAGAATATATAAATATATGGACGAGCAATGTCAAAGCAGCATAGACTAAGATACAGTAGAATAGTATAGAATACATTACATACAAATGAGATGAGTAATGCAAAATATGTAAACATTATTAAAGTGACTAGACAGGACAGAACTGAACAGGTAGACTGGACACCATTTTAATAACAAATTCGACATTTGTCTTTGGGAAGAGTAACCGTGTTGCAGTATATTTGGTAAAAGATTGTTGTAGGGATTGAATCTTGTTTGGTCATGTCAACCTGATTAGATACAGATTTCAAAAATACAGTTGAAGTCAGAAGTTTACATTCAGTTTTTCACAATTCCTGCTATTTACGCCTAGTAAAAATTCCCTGTCTTAGGTCAGTTAGGATCACCACTTTATTTTAAGAATGTGAAATGTCAGAATAATAGTAGAGAGAATGATTTAACACTGCTTTTATTTATTTCATCACATTCCCAGTGGGTCAGAAGTACACTCAATTAGTGTTTGGTAGCATTGCCCTAAAATTGTTTTACTTGGGTCAAATGTTTTGGGTAGCCTTCCACAAGCTTCACACAATAAGTGGGGTGAATTTTGGCCCATTCCTCCTGACAGAGCTGGTGTAACTGAGTCAGGTTTGTAGGCCTCCTTGTTCGCACATGCCTTTTCAGTCCACAAAGGTTCTATATGATTGAGGTCAGGGCTTTGTGATGGCCTCTCCAATACCTTGACTTTGTTGTCCTTAATCCATTTTGACACAACTTTGGAAGTATGCTTGGGGTCATTGTCCATTTGGAATACCCATTTGCGACCAAGCTTTAACTTCCTGAATGATGTCTTGAGATGTTGCTTCAATATATCCACATAATTTTCCTGCCTCATGATGCTATCAATTTTGTGAAGTGCACCAGTCCATCCTGCAGCAAAGCACCACCACAACATGATGCTACCTCCCCCGTGCTTCATGGTTGGGATGGTGTTCTTCGGCTTGCAAGCCTCCCCTTTTTCTTCCAACCATAACGATGGTCATTATCAGACCAGAGGACATTTCTCTAAAAAGTACGATCTTGTCCCCATATGCAGTTGCAAACCGTAGTCTGGCTTTTTTATGGCAGTTTTGGAGCAGTGGCTTCTTCCTTGCTGAGCGGCCTTTCAGGTTATGTTGATATAGGACTCGTATTTACTGTGGATATAGATACGTTTGTACCTGGGATGGTGTTCTTCAGCTTGCAAGCCACCCCTTTTGCCTCCAACCATAACGATGGTCATTATGGCCAAACAGTTCTATTTTTGTTTTATCAGACCAGAGGACATTTCTCCAAAAAGTGTGATTAGTTTATGTCAATATAGGACTCGTTTTATTGTGGATATAGATACTTTTGTACCTGTTTCCTCCAGCATCTTCACAAAGTCCTTTGCTGTTGTTCTGGGATTAATTTGCACTTTTCGCACCAAAGTACATTCATCTCTAGGAGACAGAACGCATCTCCTTCCTGAGCGATATGACGGCAGCGTGGTCCCATGGTGTTTATACTTGCGTATTATTGTTTGTACAGATGAACTTGGTACCTTCAGGCATTTGGAAATTGCTCCCAAGGATGAATGAGACTTGTGGAGGTCTACAAATTTTGTTCTGAGGTCTTGGCTGATTTCTTTTGATTTACCCATGATGCCAAGCAAAGGTAGGCCTTGAAATACATCCACAGGCACACCTCCAATTGACTCAAATTATGTCATTTAGCCTATCAGGCGCTTCTAAAGCCATGACATAATTTTCTGGAATTTTCCAAGCTGTTTAAAGGCAGTCAACTTAATGTATGTAAACTTCTGGTCCACTGGAATTGTGATACAGTGAATTATGAGTGAAATATTCTGTCTGTAAACAATTGTTGGATAAATCACTTGTGTCTTGCACAAAGTAGATGTCCTAACCGACTTGCCAAAAGTATGGTTTGTTAACAAGAAATCTGTGGAGTGGTTGAAAAACACGTTTTAATGACGCCAACCTAAGTGTATGTAAACTTCCAACTTCAACTGTAAGTACAAATTAATAATAAGAATATATTAGCTGAAAGTAAATAGTAGTAGTTGTGTGTTAGAGAAAACAACACTAGGGTGGGATCAGCTCTTTGGTAGCTGCAAGGAGTTGAGGAGTGGGGTTTTCAGTTTTTTTGTTGAATTATTTTAATTTAGTCTTTTTTCCCCATTATGATGTGGTCTGTGAGAAGGTTAATCCATTGACAAAGATACAGTTGGTTGAGTAATATTGTTTTTTTGCGCTAGTTAAGGCATTTTCAAAATGGACTGATAATGTTTGGATGTCGGTGTTAATCAATTCCATTTTGTGTTGAGTGATACGGTATGTGCTCTGTGCATGATCGCACACTCTATAAGTTGTGTTTTGAGCTGGTTAGTCATGGTGAAGATGTTATTGGAGATTTGTTTCCAAAATAGATGTTCGTAGTGATTGAAAAAGGTATTTTTCCCATTTTGTAGTCGGTACGGAGAGCTCGGTATCTGTTTTTGATATACTATACTGTACCTCTTACCCAATCAGAGTAAAGCGATGCCATATTGAATTGCGTACCTCTTTAAATCATGCAGGGTCAATACCAGCTAGGTATTGATCTGGCCAACAGGCTGGGAGTGGTTGGTCACATGTTGGTTGATGGAGTGTTTGGGTGCTTGTTATTGTGTGTAGAATGGAAATAACAGTGGCTGTTTGAGCATCCAGGAAGATATTCTTGGAGATGGGAGCTGGGATGGCTTAGTTGTGATGTGCATGTGAACAACTCCAAAGCTAATGTACACACGCTAACATCAATCAATCAAATGCAATTTATGAAGCCCTTTTTCAACAGCAGTAGTCACAAAGTGCTTATGCAGATACACAGCCTAAAACCCCAAAGAGCAAGCAAAGCAAATGTAGAAGCACAGTGGCTAAGAAAAACTCTCTAGAAAGGCAGGATCCTAGGAAAAAAATCTAGAGGGGAACCAGGCTCCGAGAGGTGGCCAGACCTCTTCATGGTTCTCTCTACCTAACCCCAGCTGCAAATGAATCCCTCATGTCATTTACCACATAAGGATCTTCAAAGGAGATGTCAGCATGTGTCTGAGTTAGAGAAATTATTGAAATGTGTTTGAGACATGAAGGGAAGACGGAGACCCGTGTTTGATTTGTGAGATTTCAAAGTAGCTCTGAGATGGTGAGACTTGACAGTGAGGCGTAAATAGATAGATGATATTAAAGACACACATACTGTATGTATGGCTGTTTACATTGGAATCTTATCCCCATAGGTTGCTACTGCTGCACAATGGTGTGTGTGTGTGCTGCAGTGAAATATCATTCTCTTTCTGTGGCTGTTTGTATTAATAACCCCAAGAGGCACTTTATTTAGGATGGAGCTGTGTGTGTGAGTGAGAGAGCTTCTTTGCAGTAATTTCTGTGATTCAGCCATGGAGGGAAAACGTATTTAGCAGTGTGGCACAGAGACTCAGCTGGATCAGACAGCCAGGGAGAATTAGTCCCTGGAGCAGAGCAAAGCAGAGAAGTCACACACACTGCCCTTTTGTCCCACAGGAGGGGATTTAATGCCTGTCGATTCCATGTGATTGTAAGTAATGAGACAGCGGAGGTTGAGATGGCATAGAGGAGGACGGACGGTCACAGGGGTCTCTTCATGCTGCTTTAAGCACGCTGCTGCATGGACAGTATGTCACTACCTTAAAACCTCAGCCTCTGTCTGTCCCTTTGATCCTGAGAGAAGTGGTTACGTTTCTGCCTCTGTCCCCTGGTGATAATGACGGCCGCCCACCGGCCCAATCTACCTTACGCACGGTGCATTATGGGGATGTGATTTGTGCCATGAGGGCAGCAGGGCAGCAGGGGTCAGATGGAGATTGGATTAGATACAATCTCCACTGAGGTAGTGTGACACTCAATACAGCTGGCATCAGACTGGCTCACGGTAGCCCCAGCAGGGTTGGCTCCATTGGGGATACTGCCATCTCGGATGAGCCATGTTTTTCTTGATAGAGTGTCAGAGGAGAATGCGTCCCTGTGTCTGATACCTGTCTAAAAGTGTATACCTTGACAGAGTGGAATTAAGGAGGTATACTATTAGGTATAACGTGCTTTGGCATCCACCACCTCACTTTCCTGCATTCATTTAAATAACCCATCCCTCTGGTGTCCTGAATAACACATGTATTACTGTATGACTATTGATATCAATTCTACATAAAGCGAAGCCAATTTAGAAATAATCCGAGTGCTCGCCTTAGCTGACACATCAGCTAAGATTGTTACTAGCAATCTAATTGGTGCAATCCCCCTACTTTATTTTGCGATCCATTTATTAAGCTAACCGGTTCTTCTCACACATCTTGCTGCTACTGCTAGTATGCATTCGCTAATTTTTCTCCAATCACCACCCCAGCTTCCACCTGTTAGGTTCTGTTTTCCTGCTTGGAGATTGGTGTAGTTTACCGCTTACCGCACTCACTGCTTTTAGGAAATGTTATATATGCTTTGCTTGGGCAGTGAGCTACCCTGAAGGAGCAGAGCCTATATCGCTAAGACATTCTTAAATAAACGGTTAAACATATTTCTAGTTGGTGTTTCCTTTCTGAAATGTAGTTTTATGTGACTTGTCTGTATCACACAAAGCAATTAGGATGCAATTTCTGTTGCAGGTGCAATTGATATAGCAACTGCGATATAGAAAGCAATTAAAACGCAATTGAAATTGCATGCAAAATCCAACCCTGTCATACATCACATTATGGTTTCATTAATGATTTGTTTATCCAAACATTTGGTAATTGCAACAGCAGTAATATAGACAAAATGCTGGCTGTACAATTTAGCTAGCTAGCCAAAATGTTACATATTTGCCAACCATATTTTACCAAGCTAGCTAACTAGCTAGCGATGAGCTAAGCTAGCTAGCAAGTGCAGTTCATGTTGGAAAGTTTTGGTTGAAACTGGACAGAGAAAGGTCTGGGTTCACTTTTAAAATTAATTTTATTGCTTGCCAGACCATGTACATAAACCATGACTAGCCATGGTGTCTAGAATGTTTTATACATTTCCCATTTGGGGTCTCTTTTGTCATGGTTTGCAGCAGCACTGGCAGCTATGTTGACATGACAACTGGGACGGAGTTCCAAACGGAACGATGTGATGAGTCATGTAAACTTTCTTCTGCTCACTGATTTGACCTTGCATACAGTCAGTTGTTATATCAGTTATTAACATTATAGTTAGCATAGCTTACTCAATATGATTAGATAATGACTAGGGTTGTTGTGGTGACCGTATTACCGCCACACTGGCAGTCGAGTCATGACGAAGTCAAATTCCATGTGACCGTTGTTTCACGGTAATCTCCTCTTATGCACTCTGCACATATGTTGGTAGAATGTATATGGCGCCGACAGACATGACAGCTCTGCTTCTAGCTCTTAAGCAACTTTGCAGTATTTTTTTTTTTTGTGTGTTATTTCTTACATTAGCAAGTAAAATAAGCCCAGAATTATTTTTTGTGTGTTATTACATACAGCCGGAAATAACCTTTTGGATATCAGAGCAACAGTGACTATCCAGCATTAAGTCCAGAAATATGACTTTCCCAAATTGGAACCTTTGTTCGTACCCCCCAGGGCAATTGAACTTATCCCAGAGGCTGCTCCAAGATGCCGCCGGCGGAGAAGAGCTATTCAGAGTGGACTTCTAGTCCGACTCAGGAGGCGTGTACACACTCCACCGCTTCCAAGTATTTTACATGCTTATGTTCACCCTTCCAGAGAGACGTCAGGGACTGTAACATACTCTGTTTCCCTGAATCTTGGCTCTGTCTGGATATACTGTCCACGTCCATACAGCCAGCTGGGTTCTAAGTACATCGCATAGACAGGAATAAAGAACTCTCCGGGAAGAAGAAAGGCAGTGGTGTATGTTTCATGATTAACTACTCATGGTATGGTTGTGATAACGTACAGTAACTCAAGTACTTTTTTTTTTCACTCGACCAAGAATGTCTCACAATCGACCGTATTACCTCCCAAGATAATTATCTTCGGTTATAGTCACAGTCATGTATTTTCCACCTCAAGCCAATATCTCGACGGCCCTCAAGGAACTACACTGGACTTTGCGCAAACTGGAAACCATGTATCCTGAGGGCGCATTTATTGTAGCTGGGGATTTTAACAAAGCAAATTTGAGGAAAACACTACCGAAGTTCTATCAACACATTGCCTGTAGTACTTGCGCTACAAGAACACTCAACCATTGTTACTCTCCCTTCCGGGATGGCTACAAAGCCCTCTGGCCTTCTCTTCGGCAAATCAGATCACAACTCAATTCTGCACCACCCTTCCAATAGGAAGAATCTCAAACAGGAAGTGCCTGTGCTAAGATCTATTCAATGCTGGTCTGTCCAATCAGAATCCATGCAAGATTGACTTTATCACACAGACTGGGAAATGTTCCGGGTTGCCTCTGAGAATAACATTGAGATATACATGGACACGGTGACTGAGTTCATCAGGAAATGTATAGGGGATGTTGTTCCCACTGTGACTATTAAAACCTACCCAAACCAAAAACTGTGGATAGATGGCAGCATTACCACAAAACAAAGCATGAACCACCGCATTTAACCAAGGTGACTGGGAATATGGTTGAATACAAACAGTGTAATTATTCCCTTAGTAATGCTATCAAACAGGCAAAACATCATTACAGAGACAAAGTGGGGTCAGACACGAAACATTTGTGGCAGGGTCTACAGACGGATTAGTAAGGGGAAACCAGCCACGTCGCGGACACTGACATCTTGCTCCCGGACAAGCTAAATACCTTCTTCGCTCGCTTTGAGGATGGCACAGTGCCACCGATGTGATCCACTCCCAAGGTCTGTGGGCTCTCATTTTCCGTGTGCAATGGGAGTAAGACATTTAAGCGTGTTAGCTAACACAAGGCTGTCGGTTCAGACGGTATCCCTAGCCTCGTCCTCAGATCATTCGCAGAACAGCTGGCTGGAGTGTTTACGGACATATTCAGTCTCTCACTATCCCAGTTTGCTGTCCCCACTTGCTTCAAGATGTCCACCATTGTTACAGGTTCCCAAGAAAGCAAAGCTATCACCCCATAGCACTCACTTCTGTCATCATGAAGTGATTTGAGAGGCTGGTTAAGGATCATATCACCTCCACCTTACCTGACACCCCAGACCCACTTCAATTTGCATACCATCCCAATACATCTCATGATGATGCATTGAACTTCACACTTCCCTATCCCATCTGGACAAGAGGAAAACCTATTTAAGAATGCTGTTCATTGACTATAGCTCAGCCTTCAACACCATAGTACCCTCCAAGCTCCTCATTAAGCTTGGGGCCTTGTGTCTGAATACCGCCCTGTGCAACTGGGTCCTCGACTTCCTGACGGGCCACCCTCAGATGGTGAAGGTAGGAAACAAGACCTCCACTTCGCTGATCCTAAACACAAGGGCCCCACAAGGGTGGGTGCTCAGCCCCCTCCTGTACTCATTGTTCACCCATGACTGCGTGGCCATGCACGCATCCAACTCAATCACCAAGTTTGCAGACAACACAACAGTAGTAGGTCTGATTACCAACCAGGAAAAGACAGCCTACAGGGAGGAGGTGAGGGCCCAAAGGAGCTGATCGTGGACTTCAGGAGACAACAGAGATTACGACCCTATTCACATCGATGGGACGGCAGTGGAGAAGGTGAAAATCTTCAAGTTCCCCAGCGTACACATCACTGACAGTCTGAAAAGGCGCAACATTGAACTCTTCAACCTCAGGAGGCTGAAGAAATGTGTCTTGGTCCCTAAGACCCTCACACATTTTTACAGATGTACAATTGAGAACATCCTATCGGGCTATATCGCTGCTATATCACTGCCTGGTACGGCAACTGCACTGCAGGACTTTCCAGAGGGTGGTGCGGTCTGCCCAACACATCACCGGGGGCACAATACCTGCCCTCCAGGACATATACAGCACCTGATGTCACAGGAAGGCCAAATAGATCATCAAGGACATCAACCACCCGAGCCATGGCCTGTTCAACCCGCTATCATCCAGAAGGCGAGGTCAGTACAGGTGCATCAAAGCTGGGACCGAGAGACTGAAACACAGCCATCAGACTGTTTAAATAGGCATCACTAGCCAGCTTCCGGTTACCCAACCCTCGACCTTAAAGGCTGCTGCCCTATGTAAATAAACATGGAATCACTGGTCACTTTTTAAATGGAACACTAGTCACTTTAATAATGTTTACTGTTTTACTAATTTCGTATGTACAGTTGAAGTCGGAAGTTTACATACACCTTAGCCAAATACATTTAAATTCAGTTTTTTCACAATTCCTGACATTTAATCCTAGTAAAATTCCCTGTCTTAGGTCAGTTAGGATCACCACTTAATTTTAAGAATGTGAAATGTCAGAATAATAGTAGAGAGAATGATTTATTTCAGCTTTTATTTCTTTCATCACATTCCCAGTAGGTCAGAAATGTACATAGTGTAACGGCGTTCTTCGTTTGTCGCAAGAAAGTCGGACTGAAATGCAGCGTGGTGGTTACTCATGTTTTTAATGAATGAATCACGGTACATGAAATAACTGATACAAAATACAAAACAACAAAACGGAACGTGAAACCTAATTACAGCCTATCTGGTGAAACTACACAGAGACAGGAACAATCACCCACGAAATACACAGTGAAACCCAGGCTACCTAAATACGGTTCCCTATCAGAGACAACAAGAATCACCTGACTCTGATTGAGAACCGCCTCAGGCAGCCAAACCTAAACTAAACACACCCCTAATCAACCACAATCCCAATGCCTACAAAAACCCCAATACCACAACACAATAACATAAACCCATGTCACACCCTGGCCTGACCAACTAATTAACTAAAACACAAAATACTAAGACCAAGGCGTGACACATAGACTCAATTAGTATTTGGTAGCATTGCCTTTAAATTGTTAAACTTGGGTCAAATGTTTCAGGTCCTCTTCCACAAGCGTCCCACAATAAATTGGGTGAATTTTGGCCCATTTCTCCTGACAGAGCTGGTGTAACTGAGTCAGGTTTGTAGGCCTCCTTGCTCGCACACACCTTTTGAGTTCTGCCCACAAATCTTCTATGGGATTGAGGTCGGGGCTTTGTGATGGCCACTCCAATACCTTGACTTGGTTGTCCTTATGTCATTTTGCCACAACTTTGGAAGTTCACCAGTCCATCCTGCAGCAAAGCACCCCCACAACATGATGCTGCCACCCCCGTGCTTCACTGGTTCTTTGGCTTGTAAGCCTCCCCCTTTTTCCTCCAAACATAATGATGGTCATTATGGCCAAACGGTTCCTATTTTTGGTTCATCAGACCAGAGGACATTTCTCTAAAAAGTACGATATTTTCCCCATGTGCAGTTGCAAACCATAGTCTGGCTTTTTTTATGGCGGTTTTGGAGCAGTGGCTTCTTCCTTGCTGAGCGGCCATTCAGGTTATGTCGATATAGGACTTGTTTTACTGTGGATATAGATACTTTTGTACCTGTTTCCTCCAGCAACTTTACAAGGACCTTTGCTGATCTTTGATTGATTTTCACTTTTCGCACCAAAGTACGTTCATCTCTAGGCGACAACGTGACTCCTTCCTGAGCGGTATGACTGCGTGGTCCCATGGTGTCTATACTTGCGTACTATTGTTGTACAGATAAACGTGGAACCTTCAGGCGTTTGGAAATTGTTCCCAAGGATGAACCAGACTTGTGGAGGTCTACAATTCTTTTACTGAGGTCTTGGCTGATTACTTGTGATTTTCCCATGATGTTCAAGCAAAGAGGCACTGAGGTAAGGTAAGCCTTGAAATACATCCACAGATACACCTCCAATTGCCTAAAATGTCAATTAGCCTATCAGAAGCTTCTAAAGCCATGACATAATTTTCTGGAATTTGCTGTTCAAAGCTGTTCAAAGGCACAGTCAACTTAGTGTATGTAAACTTTTGACCCACTGGAATTGTGATACAGTGAAATATTCTGTCTGTAAACAATTGTTGGAAAAATATATTGCGTCATGCACAAAGTAGATGTCCTAACCGACTTTCCAAAACTATAGTTTGTTAACAAGAATGTTGTGGAGGGGTTGAAAAACAAGGTTTAATGCCTCCAACTTATGTGTATGTAAACTTTCGACCTCAACTGTATATACCGTACTCTACTGTATTTTAGTTTATGCCACTCAGACATTGCTCATCCCAATATTTATATATTTCTTAATTCCATTCTTTTACTTTTCGATTTGTGTCTGTTGTGAATTGTTAGATACTACTGTATTGTTGGAGCTAGGAACACAAGCATTTCGCTTCACCCGCTTTAACATCTGCTAAATATGTGTATGTGACCAATAAAATTGGATTTGATTTTAGTACCCAGCTCGTTAACAACCATTAGGTTGCTAATAACATTGTACTCACCACTCTGACATCAATGCAAATACAATAGAATATCACATCAAACCCTGATCATTAAAACAGTATCATCCTTTTAAAACTCACCTCACTGTGATGGTAATTTTGAAGAAAGAAAATCAACAACAGGTGACAATTTGTGGAAACATGGTCTGAATTAAAATGTTGATTTGTTTCTTTATACAAAAGCCTCATTTAAGTGATAATGCCATAGAAGCTGGTGTTTGGAGTATATATTGGCACGTGTTGTTAGGCCCGAGATGACTAAGTTGAGGCAAACCATGCCAATATATCCTCCAAACACCGGCTTTGAGGTCATTGTCACTTTAATACAGGCTACCAACATATTCAAATAACGATTGACATTTGTTTTCACGAAACAGTTATTTTGATTAATTTATTCAAGCCATTTCATCCTTCCACAATATATAGATACAAATCTAGGGTTGCTAAGGCTGGTTGTTCATTCTATTGGTTCGGTTGCCAGAGACCTAACCCAGTAGTTCAGTCTTTTTGTTCTGTATCAATGGACACGACCCAGTCATTCTTTCTAAATGTTCCATTGCCATCACTTGCTTGCTAGCTAGTCAACTACCGCTAACTTACTGTCACGTCAAAAAGCCGTCAGAATAACAGCAAAGTAACTGCATTTGCGTTTGTTTAAGCTGCTTTCAAGTGACATTTATTTGCATACATCCATGACAATGAACTAAGGGTGCCCTGATTTTGCCTGCCATAGGAAATGTCCCCTCTCATCAGGACACTGTTGTTCAGAGAAGCTAGCCAACACAACTAAAACAATCCCTTGAAACTGAAGCTGGAAAGACAACAAACTAGCTGCACTTCATTTAATTTTACCTGTTTTCTATTAATAGTTCTTTGTATATATCCATAAAAATGATGCTGATTATGACTTTGACTGGCTGAGAAAAGTTGCCTGACTGTCTGTCTCATCCTGACACGTTCATTAATATGGGGCAGCTGGAGATCGAATTTGAATATTGAAGGAATGTTGCAAATGTTGGACAGACAGCAATGTTCATACAAATCTCCGCTGTTGAAAACTAAATGTTAGTCTAAAAGAAATGTGAGAATGTCTAGATGCTTTTTATAGTGGAAATCAAGTTTATAAATTGCCTGGCTGGGCTGATGAGACAGTGTATTGCGCAATCAGATGGAACAGAGTAAATGGGCATTTTAATGTCATAGATTTAGCCGGTGGTAAGTTGTGGAATGCACTTTTTAAAATAAGGGTTAGTTTCCAATTGGTAGTTACAGTCTTGTCCCATCGCTGTAACTCCCGTACGGACTCGGGAGAGGCAAAGGTCAAGAGCCTTGCATCCTCTTAAACACAACCCAACCAATCCTCATGGCTTCTTGACACAATGCCCGCTTCACCCAGACCTTAGTTACTTTTCACAATGAGGGAATGTTTGGCCTGGATGTGGCCTGAACCTGGCCTTAACCCAATGTGTCAGAGGAAACACCATACACCTGGCGACCTTGTCAGCGTGCATGCACCCGGCCCGCCACAGGAGTTGCTAGAGCGCGATGGGACATGGACATCCCTGCCGGCCAAACCCTCCCCTAATGACTCTGGGCCAATTGTGCGCCATCCCATAGGCCTCCCGATCGCGGCCGGCTGTGACAGAGCCTGGACTCGAACAAGAATCTCTAGTGGCACAGCTAGCACTGCGATGCAGTGCCTTAGACCATTGCGCCACTCGGGAGGCGGAATGTGCTTTTATCCAATCAGCATTAGACCCACCTGTTGTATAAAGTCTAAAAGCCTACCACATATTAAGCACGGCAGAAAAACCATTAAAACCATTAAACGATGCTGCAGGGCAGCTTACAGAATTAGCCTACAATTATATGAATTTGTATTTGATTTTGAATAGCCTAGTAATAGGGCATTTTTTGTATTTTCATAATTAATAAGCTGACACATGACCTTTTTAGCTACAGAATATCTCATCACTGTGCGTTTCCATGTCCTGTACTCTCTCCTTCATTCCTTTCTCCATTACACAGAGAGAGGTGCTCTCAACAGTTTAATGAAATGTGTTTTGTTGTGAAAACATGTTGCTATCGATGTTCCCGAACAGATTTCACTTGGTTTGGCTGCAGGAACAGGGTTGGATAACCCCACGGCATACAGAGTTTGGGTGGAATATCACCTGTTGCACAGAGATAGCTTGAGAGAGCTTGTCTGAGGAGCTGCATGCTCCTCAAACAGTGGTTGATGGATGGAGTGAAAAATAAGTGTATTATTAACCCAGACATTTCCATATGCAATCCCCATGTGAAGCAAGAGTTTTGATGGTTGCCACTAATAAGAGAGGGATCCCAGCTGCTACGATATTTATTTCTCAGCTGCTAATGTTAATCACAGCTCAGCATGATTGAAATCAAATGGGAAAGCGGCCTCCATTCGCTATTCGAGTGCATACGGATTACATTTCTTTTTTTACCCTAACCCTGTTCCTGCCCATTTTGATTTTGGGCCATTCTAAATCAAAACTGATTTTAAATATTAGTAAAGACAAGACTAAATTGAGAATAGTCTGATGGGTGAAAATATGATCACTTGATGAGAGAACAGCGTGTGCAGCCTGCGTTTTTTTCTTCTTCAAGTCATCAATAGCCTCATGCATCATGCAGGCCATAAAGGTTTGGATTTCTTTAGACATTCTAAGGTTTTGTATCATTCACAACTCAAGTTGCCAAATACATCTACCCTATAGGACCTGTTTCAAATGATCCCTTTTACACTCAAAATATCCTTTCTATTTTATTAAATAATTGCGCAGGAGACAAGCACATCTTGTCAGCTAAATGAACTAGCATACAGCCCATGGCATTTCACATAGTCAGATAACATATAATACGCCTGTACTGTTCATCTGAAATACATTTTCATCATATCATAGTGTTTCTTTAGACCTGCTTTCAATAAAGATTCATTGTTATGGTGTATGTTGAATTGATTGATATGACTTTTTGAAATGTAGATGTTCCTAAGGCGTGCATCAGCTGCTGGTATGCGTGGAGGCCTGGAGATGCTAAACGTGTTTATGTTCATTAACACGTTTAGCAGC
This sequence comes from Oncorhynchus masou masou, assembly GCF_036934945.1. Taxonomy (NCBI): domain Eukaryota; kingdom Metazoa; phylum Chordata; class Actinopteri; order Salmoniformes; family Salmonidae; genus Oncorhynchus; species Oncorhynchus masou. The sequence continues at coordinate 49,025,312 of NC_088217.1, read as the reverse complement.
CATTTTGTATGACAAGCTGATAAAATGTCATGACGCCACAGCCCTAGTAATGACCACTACCATTACTCTTTAGTGAGGATATCTCACTGTTTAATTCTGCATGCTCACAATCATAACTCGATTGAAATTACCAGCGGCTCCCAGAGCGAACAATATTCAGTCCACAATCTTGCATGCGGCTAAATGAATTGCAGGACTTTCTCTGGTGATTGCATCGTCTCAACTGCTGAAGCAGTGCTTGCCTAAGTAGAAGATGATTACCTGAATGAGAGATGTCTTAAATGAAGTGAATGTCCTTGATGACAAGGTGGTTTTTAGCAGACAGTCACCACAGGAAGCAGAACGATGGTGGCGTTCTGCAGCACTGTTTATCTGTTACAGCCTCTGTTTGTTGTATATGTCATACCTTGCTGTCGCTGCTGCCTGAGATATACCCAGTTGGGACAGGCACCTACTTGCATACTGTTTGGAAAACTCTCTTTTTGTGTCATGCAGGTCACTTTGCTTTTGTTTTAAGAATGAAACTATAATGTATTTTTCGTGTGTTTTTTTTAGGTTAAGGAGAGGTTGCTATGCCAACAGAGCCTGGCCCTGAGTCAGAGGTGAAGAACGCAGCAGAAGTGTCCTCCCAGCAGAAGGGGGCAGCAGCAGGCATGCAAGACTCTGCTTCAGATGGAAAGATGGCTAAACAGGTACGTAGGAGAGCACAGGAAGTTCAATCTACACTATAATTAGGGCCTTGTGTTTTTTCTGGTGAGATCACGTGTAATCTTCGTCTTACATCAACCATTGACAGAAATTTACACAAATTCAGTGGTGTCATAATTATAATGTAAACTATCAAAGTAAAGAAAGTCGAACACTCCATTATATAAACTCCCAGCAATTGAATTGGTATTTACCAACGTTTCGGCATCACTGTGCCTTCCTCAGGGTGATGCTGAAACGTTGATAAATACCCATTAAATTGCTGGGAGTTTATATATGAAGTGTGCGACTTTCTTTATTTTGATAGTTTATAGTTTTTTGTTAGTCAGCACCTCCACACAAACACATTTTTCTGGGTGTGTGCCAGCTCATGTTTTTTAAAGTCGTAATTATAATGGACATCATTAATTTACTTAGAATTTCACCTGTGACTATGTAACGCCCCTATGTAGGACCAGGACTCCAAACTGATCGACGACCACAGGGAAACAGACGACGTGTCAGAGAAGACCACCAAGTCCCCCCAGAAGACTTCCAAACGGCCAAAGACTGTTCCCTTCAAGGTCACCCTACTGGACACCTCTGACTATGAGGCAGGGATTGAGGTAAGGAACCTCCCTCCAGAGCAGTGCTATGTTTTACTATTGCAGGCCACATTTCCAAGTCCTGGAAGGAACCAGTCAAAATATGTTTGTGTGGTTTTACCAGCAGATGCGACTCGTTTCTTTACTTTCGGACGTTATGTCTTTGTTGTGATTATGTTATGGAGCTGCAGAGTGCAGATAAGGCCGGCGTAAAGCAGATGACAGACAGGGTGTCATGTTGGGAGCTCTCCGTGGGGCAAGGTTATACCATTCTCTGCCACAGACACACATTCCAATCATTAGGATTAGTGACACAGAGAATATAGTGAAGGAAAAGCAGGCTCTCTCGCTTACAGTGGCTGTTATTACAGCTTCACCAAACAAGACATGTCTTCATGCTGGTAGAGAATGGTCACTGTAGTCAGTATCCTCTCCCTGGCTAATCTGTACCAGCCTACCTTTTAGCAATGCGGATGTATTTACATACAGTACACTAGTGTTACTTTCAATTGTATTTGTTTGCACAAAAATAGTCCACCGAGAAGCCAGATGTTAAATACAATTCCATTTCAACTTTCTGTGCCGGTGGGCAGGACGGTTGGTCATTATGACGAGGGGGGATTAGAGACAAAATCGTATTATTTAAAAATACTTTTCAAACGTGGGTCTGTTGTAGACCCACTTCCCCTCTGCTTATCCCATCTCCAAATAAAAGTCCCCGCCCAAGTTATAATACGACCGTTTAGATATGTTGTCTCAACCTCCCCCTGTATAGCCTGACATGAGGTAAGCAGAGATGAAGTGGGTCTACAACAGACCCATGTTTGAAAAGTCTATAATACGATTGTTTAGATGTTTTGTCTCAAATGACCCCACTTCATGAAGACCAACCGTCCTGCCCAAGTAAGTTGAAATGCAATTGTATTTAACTTCTGGCTTCCCGCGGACTGTTTTTGTGCAACCAAATACAATTGAAAGCAATGCTAGTGCATGTAGGAAAAAAAGCAGCTAGTGTCAGCCAGGAAGGCAGGCTTTGCCACACCCCACTGCCCTCGCTCCCCTCTTCCAGGGCCCCTCCTAGACATAAATATACAACTTGGCAGAGCAGAAATACTGTACACTTTGAGGGTCAGAGGATATCTCCCTTTCTGCCACATAAAATCCCTCAACAAAAGCCAGTGACAGAACAATGGGAAATCTATACTCATTACATTGCGACCCAGGTGCAGTCAAGCAGAAAATAGAATATTGTGTTATTGTGAGCTGCCTTATGATACTTAATTTCATGCAAAGATGTGTGTCTGTGTCTCTGATGTAAGAATCTCAAGAACACTAGCCTCGCTTTCACCAAGCTTTCTCAAAAGAAAAAATAGCAAAAATAGGTAAACAAATACTTTCAAGCCACTCTCAAACCTTTTGCTGCTCTCAACACGAGACATAAAACTTCAAATTATGATTACCAAAGCCTTTATACAATGCAGTGTCCTTTGCTTCCCTTTGTACTTCCATTCATTACTACAGAATGATGCACATATCGACCCACCCATTTTACTCATCATATTGACATAACAAGCTGCACTACAGTGTTTATCCAAAACCCTTACCTCACTCCCGGCTTGCCTCCGACCTCCTTCCGGTGTTTAATTGGTGGGTTGGAATGTCAAGCCAGTCCTATCAAACCTCCTCCATGCTCCAGGAGTTGATAATAATAGTGTTAAAGGAAAGGCAGGCACCACTTTGTGACAACTCTCACTGGAGGAGGTGCCCCATCCAAGGGTTAATTAGCCCATCTCGTCATGACTGCTTGGCTCTGGCACCCCGGGGGCTGCAGGGGGCCGCATACTCCCATACTTCCCTCACCCCTTCCTTCAGCTCACTAGTGTATACTCTATCAGGCCATGCACGGAAGAGCTGCACTGTGTTATTGTGCAGAACGGTGCTATTTCTGGCGCCATATGTTTTATAGAATACTCTGTGACTCTGACAATGAGTTTGTTTGTACTTGTGAGGAAGTTGTCAAGGTGGAGTTGAAGTAATTACACCGTGAAAGGGAGTGTCCACGGACAAACACCTCAGTGTCTTAGTCACCGGCGTACTAAGATCCTTAACATGCCCGGAATGTATCTTTTTAATAGCTCATCTTTATGCCATACTGTCCACTCCGACAGACCCTACATCCACATCTACATCTTCTCTCTACAACCTTGCCATGGGGTCTGTGTTGAATGAGACGGGGAGAGTTCATAAGTGCTTCCAGAGTATTATCCCACAATCTTTTCAATCCTAATGAGCCAAAAGACACACTCCCAGGACTGGCAGCAGCTACTGGGGATCCTAATAAATACTGAATACTAAAACTCCTCCTAAAGCTCTGGCCTTGAGATAATAAGGAACCAAAAACTAGAGGGATGGTGCACACATCTGCATCTGTTTCCCTGGCAACGGCTTGCTCTGTCTCCCTGTCACCGCAGAAACCAGGCTCCAGGGAAAGCTCTGAGCCGCACAGACGCTTACTACCCGGAGAGCAGCATGCACAGCTCACACACACAGCTCACTAGCTACGTACTCCAGGGAAAAGTGTGTGTGTGTGCGCGTGAGTGCGTGTGTGCAGCAGCACCCTCCACCCATAGTCTGGACTCTGGGATTGAAATACCGGGGCACCATGTTACTCTGATGAAGTCAGAGTAATGTTGTTTTTTTTATGTGTGAATGTCTTCTTGAATTTACACAATAGTTTTTTCCCCTCTATTTGTTAAAGTTACATCAAGGTACTGTATATCATCGCTAGAATGATTTGCTGAAGTGCCATCCCATCAGTTGTCTCTCTCCTTATGACATCTGAGTAGCTTTGATAACTAAATTTGCACACTTCTTCGGTCTGTCCTTCACAGGAATGTGACAAGAAGATGAACCATTTGGATAGGGTTGAGTGGCATTGGATATTGCACTGTTTGCTCAGACCGCTTGTCATGCAGAAAGCAATCTTCCTACAATTCAGTGTTCATTTTCCCTGTCAAGTATTTGATCAATTCTGACTGTAACACAGCACTCAAGGGCAGAACTGTTCTAGCCTGTAGACAGCAACAGATAACAGCTGGTGTCAAGATGGCTTCCCTATCTGGTTGGGGAGAGAGACACATTCTGTTGTGTTGATTGATACATTTGCAGTTACATGACACTCTCAATACACTTCCAAGAATACAAATGTATGCACGTCAACAAAACCATGCAGTGTCGTTATGCTTTAATCAGTGAGGCCAGGTCACATGGTCAGAAATCTCCTCACCCTTGATTGACCCTTGATTTGAATGACACGTGTGTCTGTGTTTCTGCAGAAGCACTGCAAAGGACAGGCCCTGCTGGACAAGGTGTGTGAGCACCTCAACCTCCTGGAGAAGGACTACTTTGGTCTGACATTCAGCGAGGCGGACAGCCAAAAGGTTAGTGCCTTGTCATGTAGCCTCTGACCATTCATGTACCCCCCCCCCCCTTCCCCCCTTCTTCTCATGAAATACTGTCTTCGGCACAATCACCATTCCTCTCACCATAACAACAAAAGACACAGCAGGCTCTGGCAATAGTGAGCCACTCCCTTCAGAATTGGAAATGAAAATGTGCATGCTAGGTTAAATTCAGATCAACAAGCAATTTATACAATTTAAGATAAAATGGCGCCCTAAACTCCTTAACACATTTGAACACTTAATCATCATCAGCCTACATTAGATAGCCCGATTAGTGTCCCACTGACGTCTGTGCTTTTGACTCTCCAAATGGAACTAGGAAGGGTAATTGGAGTAGAACGGGTGTAATTATGGTTATTACGCAACTGGCTAAGATTTAGCTCTGAGACCAAATTGAATGGCCATGACAGTCAGCCTGTATTAACTGGTATTAGGGTTGTTTCGAGGATGTGTGTGTTTTGGGTCTACCCTTCCTGTGTACACCTCACCTTCAGGGCAGGTATTGCAAATTGCAGTGATTGTGTAAAGATAGGATTTGCCATGTTGAAAGAGAACGGCCACTAAGGTGAGACAAACACACCTGTCTCCTGTCACTAATAACAGCTTGTATAGGTCTCAGTAGTTACAGAATGACATGTTGTGACCTGATTTGTCACAAGTGTTTGAGATTTTTGAGCCCGTTCTGTCTGGGGAAGAGAAAGTAGTGTGTGTGTGTGTGTGTGTGTGTGTGTGTGTGTGTGTGTGTGTGAGGCAAACACGATAAATGCTGGAGGATTTATCTCACAGCATACAGTTGAAGTCTGAAGTTTATATACACCTTAGCCAAATACATTTAAACTCAGTTTTTCACAATTCCTGACATTTAATCCAATTGACTCCCAGTAAAAATTATCTTCTTAGGTCAGATAGGATCACCACTTTATTTTAAGAATGTGAAATGTCAGAATAATAGTAGAGTGATTTATTTCAGCTTTATTTCTTTCATCACATTCCCAGTGGGTCAGAAGTTTACATACACTCAATTAGTATTTGGTAGTATTGCCTTTAAATGGTTTAACTTGGGTCAAACGTTTCGGGTAGCCTTCCACATGCTTCCCACAATAAGTTGGGTGAATTTTGGCCCATTCCTCCTGACAGAGCTGGTTTAACTGAGTCAGGTTTATAAGCCTCCTTGCTCGCACACACGTATTCAGATCTGCCCACAAATATTCTATAGAATTGAGGTCAGGGCTTTGTGATGGCCACTCCAATACCTTGACTTTGTTGCCCTTAAGCCATTTTGCCACAACTTTGGAAGTATGCTTGGGATCATTGTCCATTTGGAAGACCCATTTGCGACCAAGCTTTAACTTCCTGACTGATGTCTTCAGATGCTGCTTCAATATATCCACATAATAAAACTACAGTTTGTGAACAAGAAATTTGTGGAGTGGTTTAAAAACGGGCTTTAATGACTCCAACCTAAGTGTTTGTAAACTTCTAACTTCATCTGTAGGTACCTCTGAGAGAAGGTAGGCCCCCTCTTCAATACCAGGGCAGCCTTTACTGTCTGGGGTCCTCGGTGACTCTAAGCCAAACATTACTTGATTGAAATGTCTTCCTCAAACTCCTCTCTGCCTCTCTTTGAGGATATCATGTCCACACCATTTGGGGAGAACATCTATTGTGTTATGATTGCTTTGTGAACTTTGACTGCAGTGCATCCTGGCAGCAGAACAGTGAGAACAGTTGTTATTCCTGCTGGACTGCTCTACAGAGAGGAGACAAATGAGACAGTGCCTTTTTAGTTATTGAGTGGTATTTGGCCCAGGCCGACATCAGAGAGATTCAGGAGGATAATAAATGACTGCTGTTGATTATGGTGCTTAGCACGCTGATTAAGCACCAGAGGACCTCACTCAGGTTGTGTGTGAGTGAGCGCTTGTTAGTGTCTGTGTGAGTGGATTTCAGTTCATTAAATGCAAACCTCACTGGCCAAGTTGTGTGCGTGAGCGCTGTAAAATAATTCCACCCGCACCAAGCGCTAAAATAGAATTTGGTCCTATTCGAGACATGCCACACACTGCACACTGCAAGTCCCCTCCTTATAGGATATCGGTAAGCTACAAACCCACGTTGATACCTATAAAACAAACATGGAGAGATTAATTCAAGAACTAACTAAAAAACTAACTCGGCTTCTCTTTTTATGTGTGGATTAATCGTTGGAGTAGAGAAACATGATTTTATATGGCTCTGGGTCAAAATTCTACAAAGAACCATCTAAAAAGAGGAACATGTGCATAACAGGTAAAATAACAACCTACTGTTTATCTCTAAGGACAAACCAGGCCCACAGTGTCCAGTCTGGAGCGTGAAGCCCAGAGCTCTGCTGGCTGGCTACTGCGTAGCAAGCTAGAGGTGCCAAAAGCGCTGGTCTGCCCTAGAAAGCCTATGTAAATTACAATCACCAGAATGGCAAAACAATGTTTTTTAAACAGCCGTTTTGGCCTGTAAAATGTGTTTATTACGATCAAGTTTGATCCTCACAGTGAATCATATGAAAGTTCGCTACAAATCGAGATATTTAATTAAATAGTGATCCATTTTGACTACTACATTTGTGACTCACCACCTGGATTTGGTCTTCTGTAGCAAAATTAGAAAATGTGTTTTTTACATCGGATTAAAGTAGAGGCTCAGAGCTACAAAATAGTATATCATACACTGCGTATTTGGGGAACAATAGGAAAGTATTTCTGCTGAGAAAATGGCCTTTGAATGGTTTGGTATCTAGTGAAGAGCTCTTCTTTGTCTACACCCATTCAGCATCGTTCACACCCTCTTAAGCTTTAACCCCACCCATCTCCTTTTGCTCTTGGTGAGTTCACAGCACACACTTGATGCTCTGGCCGATGATTTGTTTACCTCTGGATAACATGAAAACATGCTAACCAGCTCTGCTGGCAACAATTATATTACACTTTTTTGCAGATGTTTACTGACACCGGCCATATTCAACGGGTGTTGTACACTTTAGCTGAGTCATGTAGCTCGCTAGGTAAATAATAAACCTGGCTAGGTAAACAACATGTAAGATCACACACGTCACGTAACGTTAGCTAACGAGCCAGCAAACGTTAGCTAGTTAAACAACAACGAACATAGTGCCAAATCATGCCATTACTATCCTGCATGAATCTGGTGGGAGCTAGCTAACCAGGTTCAATGTTAGCTAGCTAACATTAGGCTCTAACTAGCGAAGCAAACGGTTCTGGGATACTAATAATAACGTCATACACATAACATCAGCTAGGGAGCCAGCCAGCTAACGTAAGCTAGCTAGCTAACAGTACACTTTAGCTTGAAATGAAACCACTTTCTGTCAAAATTAGAAACGTGTAATATCTGAATGTAGCTAGCCAGCCAGACTATCTTACCCGTATACATAATCATGCATGATGGACGCATCTCCCTGCCACGGATGCCATGCCATGGTTGCCCTTAGTTTGAAGATGTTATCCTTAGTTTGAAGATGTTTTCCCCATCTCTTTAGCTATCACACTCTAATTCCACTGATTTTCAAAACTCAACCTCCAGAAAGTGGAGAGCAACACTTTTGCAGCTCCACTACACGATACATTTAAAAAAAGCCATGTTCAACAAGATTACAAACACAGACTGACCAGCTCAAATAGACAGAAGCCTTCTATATGGCAGACCAATCTGAACTCCTCTCTTGGCTTGTCCAGCCAACTCATTATCTCAGCCAATCATGGCTAGTAGGAAGGTTGCTGACTTTTTCTGTGGCATAACCAACAAGGCTCGTAATTTAATAATTGTATTTGTATTACGGGCCAGCAGGCCACAAGGAGACTTGCGCCCTCATCATGCATGCTCTTTGCATAAAAACGGCTACATCAACCATGATCCTTTCTGATATTTGGTGCCATTCAGCAATATGGGGTGCTTCAAATTAAAATACTTCCGGCTTCATGTGCCATCGTCGCTATCACTATCTACCGGTTTCAATGTCTATGGGACAAACTAGCTAGCAGCAGCTAGCAACAGCTAGCTAGCTAAATGTCCTTGAATGTTTCATGTATGTTTCGACCTGTCCCTAAATGATTAAAGGTGTTTCACAGTTGGTTTGATATGTTAACCTGCCTGTCATGATCGTGTCTGGTGGGGATAGACAAAATCAACATGTGCGGATTGCCGGTGTAGTCAGCATGTTAGTGTGCAGGTGTGGGTGAATTTTTCAGGTTGTGTGTACTGAAATTGCCACTGTATCGCATTAGTGGAAACCAAGACTGTTCACATGGCAGATCTGATCATTTTGACTACTAGCAGGTTAGGATAATTAATGTGGCAGTTTAGGAGAATAATGTTCAGGTTCTGAAAAGGGTTAGCTAAAATGCAAAAATTGTCCCTGATGCAACTAACATATCTAATTACAACCAGGCCTGCCCTGAGAACAGACTTGGTTTCCACTAATGCAATGCTGTGAAATTGGCAGGAACACTCCAAAGATAGTATTGGAGACTGCGGTGCTGTTTCAACCTATTCCACTCCTGATTTTACAGTGATAGAGTGATACTGTAGTAGCTGCCAAAAAGACTTTCACCATTACTCAGCAGCTGGGATGTGCCACTCAGGCTCAGAAAGCTGGGAAGCTCACTGTCAGTGGTCAGGCACACGCCTGCCTGCACTATTATCCATGCAATAGGCATATTCACACTTCCTGTTCAACTAACAGCACATGAGCATGGTGTGATTGTCAAAGAGCAGGCCATAACCTGAGAGATTTCACACCCGACAAGAGGGTGTGCATTGAATGATATAGCTTTATCAACACAAAGCAGGACGGAGAGTAGCTGTACAAAACTGAGGCTCTTGTGGCGAACGATGTCAATGTACATATCTGGCGTGATACGAGCAAGGATAACTGGCCAGTGGCAATTCACTGTCAAAATGGGCTAACAGATGCTGGGACTGACACTCTCATTTCCTCATGCTGAAAGTCTCAGTGGGGGAGGGTTCCTCCTGCTTCCTCCCTCTCCTCCTTGTTCCATTGAACCACATGTACAGTGAAGGCTTTCACTAGAAACACCATTTGTAATTAGAGCTGCGGAGTGAATCAGAGCATGGCAACAGGGTGTGCATTAGCCACGTCTCTCACAGACGCCTGTGAATGCTCTCTCTTCTGTCTGTCTTTCAGAATTGGTTGGACCCCTCCAAGGAGATCAAGAAGCAGATGCGCAGTGAGTATCCTTGGCCCACATGCAGTATACGTAGCACACAGCACAGACACATCACATCCACACACAGTGACCGAAAACACAGTTATTATTCAAATAATGTTTGTTTCTAAATGGAATCTGCTAAGTACTTATGCAATACAATGAGAAGCTGTAGGTCTATTTAAGATAATATAATGAGTTTATGTTTAATACAAGCTTGTTTCTATGCTATTGTTGTAGCCGTACTGTTGCCGTAATTAAATGTTCTCAGACACTTTAATTGGTGATTTGGCTATGTCATACATGTGTCACACACAGGTAGAATCAGGAATTCCCAAAGGCAGCTGTCTAGTCCCCTTACCTATTCAATCTTTACTAACAACATGTCATTGGCTTTGAGTGAAGCCAGTGTGTCTATGTATGTGGATGACTCAACACTATACATGTCAGCTACTACAACGACTGAAATGACTGCCACACAGAATGTGTGACAAGGAATAAATTGGTACTAAATACTTAAAAAACTAAAAGCATTGCATTTGGCACAAATCATTCACTAAACCGTAAACCTCAACTAAATCTTGTAGTAAATAATGTGGAAATTGAGCAAGTTGAGGTGACTAAACTGCTTGAAGTAACACTGGATTGTAAACTGTCATGGTCAAAACATATTGATATCATGGTCAAAACATATTATGGACATCTGTCCATAATAAAGTGCTACTCTGCCTTCTTAACAACACTATCAACAAGGTGAGTTCTACAGGCCCTAGTTTTGTCACACCTGGACTACTGTTCAGTCGTGCAGGTGCCACGAAGAGGGACTTAGGAAAATGACAATTGGCTCAGAACAGGACGTACACAGAGAGCTAACATTAATAAGATGGATGTCAATCTCTCCTGGCTCAAAGTGGAGGAGAGACTGACTTCATCACTACTTGTTTTTGTAAGGTATTAACATGTTGAATGCCTGTCTGTGCATACAGACCCATGCATACCCCACAAGACATGCCACAAGAAAGGAGTCTCTTCACAGTCCCCAAGTCTAGTACATACTATGGGAGGCACACAGTACTACATAGAGCCTTGACTACATGGAACTCTATTCCACATCATGGATTTTGTGTTGTAGATATGTGGTAGTAAAGTAGGGGCCTGAGGGCACACACTTAATGTGTTGTGCAATCTGTTGTGAATGTATTGTAATGTTTTTAAAATGGTATAACTGCCTTAATTTTGCTGGACCCCAGGAATAGTAGATGCTGCTAATGGGGATCCATTATAAATACAAATACATCACATCAGTGATAGATGTCCAGTCAACATGGGCAGTAAACTCATCCCCTCTCCTCTGTCTGTCCTCAGCTGCTCCCTGGCACTTTGCCTTCTCTGTCAAGTTCTACCCTCCAGACCCCTCCCAGCTCACAGAGGACATCACCAGGTACTGTGGTCCAGCAGGGCAGCATGAAGAGGCACCCATATTATTTTCACACTGTATAAAAACTCAGTTTATTAGGTACACCACTCCATTCACCAAAATGGTTTGCTCCAATAAACAGTGATTCATGTGGCCATGGCTTGCTACAGTTGAAGTCGGAAGTTTACATACACCTTAGACATATACATTTAAACTCAGTTTTCACAATTTCTAACATTTTATCCAAGTAAAAATTCCCTGTCTTAGGTCAGTTAGGATCACCACTTTATTTTAAGAATGTGAAATGTCAGATTAATAGTAGAGAGAATGATTTATTTCAGCTTCTCTTTCTTTCATCACATTCCCACTGGGTCAGAAGATACATGCACTCAATTAGTATTTGGTAGCATTGCCTTTAAATTGTTTAACTTGGGTCAAATGTTTCAGGTAGCCTTCCACAAGCTTCCCACAATAAGTTGGGTGAATTTTGGCCCATTCCTCCTGACAGAGCTGGTGTAACTGAGTCAGGTTTGTAGGCCTCCTTGCTCGCACATGCTTTTTCAGTTCTGCCCACACATTTTCTATAGCATTGAGCAAAGCACCCCCACAACTTGATGCTGCCACCCCGTGCTTCACAGTTGGGATGGTGTTCTTCGGCTTGCAAGCCTCCCCCTTTTCCTCTAAATATAATGATGACCAAACAGTTATTATGACCAGTTATATTTTTGTTTCATCAGACCGGAGGACATTTCTCCAAAAAGTACAATCTTTGTCCCTATGTGCATTTGCAAACCGTAGTCTGGCTTTTTTATGGCAGTTTTGGAGCAGTGGCTTCATCCTTGCTGAGCGGCCTTTCAGGTTATGGCAATATAGGACTCGTTGTACTGTGGATATAGATACTTTTGTACCCGTTTCCTCCAGCATCTTCACAAGGTCCTTTGCTGTTGTTCTGGGATTGATTTTCACTTTTCACACCAAAGTACATACACCTCTAGGAGACAGAATGCGTCTCCTTCTTGAGCGGTATGATGGCTGCGTGGTCCCATGGTGTTTATACGTGGTACCTTCAGGCGTTTGGAAATTGCTCCCAAGGATGAACCAGACTTGTGGAGGTCTACAATTTTTTTTCTGAGGACTTGGCTGATTTCTTTTGA